>NC_134275.1:59902412-60082012 GCF_031893055.1 Leptodactylus fuscus | reverse complement strand
TGAGAGGTCAGAGCCAGAATCAGTATGAGAGGTCAGAGCCAGAATCAGTATGAGAGGTCAGAGCCAGAATCAGTATGAGAGGTCAGAGCCAGAATCAGTCTGAGAGGTAAGAGCCAGACGTAGTCTGAGAAGTCAGAGCCAAAATCAGTCTGAGAGGTCAGAGCCAGAAGTATGAGATGTCAGAGCCAGAAGCAGTCTGAAAGGTCAGATCCAGAATCAGTATGAGAGGTCAGAGCCAGAATCAGTCTGAGAGATCAGAGCAAGAATCAATCTGAGAGGTCAGAGCCAGAAGCATTATGAGAGGTCAGAGCCGGAATCAGACTGAGAGGTCAGAGCCGGAATCAGACTGAGAGATCAGAGCCAGAAGCAGTATGAGAGGTCAGAGCCAGAATCAGTCTGAGAGGTCAGAGCCAGAATTAGTATGAGAGGTTAGAGCCAGGATCAGTCTGAGAGGTCAGAGCCAGAATCAGTCTGAGAGGTCAGAGCCAGAATCAGTCTGAGAGGTCAGAGCCAGAATCAGTCTGAGAGGTCAGAGCCAAAAACAGTCTGAAAGGTCAGAGCCAGAATTAGTCTGAAAGGTCAGAGCCAGAATTAGTATGAGAGGTCAGATCCAGAATCAGTATGAGAGGTCAGAGCCAGAATCAGTCTGAGAGGTCAGAGCCAGAATCAGTATGAGAGGTCACAGCCATAATCAGTATGAGAGGTCAGAGCCAGAAATAGTATGAAAGGTCAGAGCCAGAATCAGTTTGAGAGGTCAGAGCCAGAATCAGTCTGAGAGGTCAGAGCCAGAATCAGTATGAGAGGTCAGAGCCGGAATCAGTCTGAGAGGTCAGAGCCAGAAGCAGTATGAGATGTCAGAGCCAGAATCAGTCTGAGAGGTCAGAGCTAGAATTAGTCTGAGAGGTCAGAGCCAGAATCAGTCTGAGAGGTCAGAGCCAGAAACAGTCTGAGAGGTCAGAGCCAGAAACAGTCTGAGAGGTCAGAGCCAGAATCAGTATGAGAGGTCAGAGCCAGAATCAGTCTGAAAGGTCAGAGCCAGAAACAGTCTGAGAGGTCAGAGCCAGAATCAGTATGAGAGGTCAGAGTCAGAATCAGTATGAAAGGTCAGAGCCAGAATCAGACTGAGAGGTCAGAGCCAGAGTAAGTCTGAGAGGTCAGAGCCAGACTCAGTATGAGAGGTCAGAGCCAGAATAAGTCTGAGAGGTCAGAGCCAGAATCAGTCTGAGAGGTCAGAGCCAGAATCAGTCTGAGAGGTCAGAGCCAGAATCGGTATGAGAGGTCATAGCCAGAATCAGTATGAGAAGTCAGAGCCAGAATCAGTATGAGAGGTCAGAGCCAGAATTAGTATGAGAGGTCAGAGCCGGAATCAGTATGAGAGGTCACATCCAGAATCAGTATGAGAGGTCAGAGCCAGAAGCAGTAACAAAGGTCAGAGCCAAAATCAGTCTGAGAGATCAGAGCCAGAATCAGTATGAGAGGTCAGAGCCAGAATCAGTCTGAGAGGTAAGAGCCAGACGTAGTCTGAGAAGTCAGAGCCAAAATCAGTCTGAGAGGTCAGAGCCAGAAGTATGAGATGTCAGAGCCAGAAGCAGTCTGAAAGGTCAGAGCCAGAATCAGTATGAGAGGTCATAGCCAGAATCAGTCTGAGAGATCAGAGCCAGAATCAATCTGAGAGGTCAGAGCCAGAAGCAGTATGAGAGGTCAGAGCCGGAATCAGACTGAGAGGTCAGAGCCGGAATCAGACTGAGAGGTCAGAGCCAGAAGCAGTATGAGAGGTCAGAGCCAGAATCAGTCTGAGAGGTCAGAGCCAGAATTAGTATGAGAGGTTAGAGCCAGGATCAGTCTGAGAGGTCAGAGCCAGAATCAGTCTGAGAGGTCAGAGCCAAAAACAGTCTGAGAGGTCAGAGCCAGAATCAGTCTGAAAGGTCAGAGCCAGAATTAGTATGAGAGGTCATATCCAGAATCAGTATGAGAGGTCAGAGCCAGAATCAGTCTGAGAGGTCAGAGCCAGAATCAGTCTGAGAGGTCAGAGCCAGAATCAGTATGAGAGGTAAGAGCCAGAATCAGTCTGAGAGGTCAGAGTCAGAATCAGTCTTAGAGGTCAGAGCCAGAATCAGTCTGAGAGGTCAGAGCCAGAATCAGTATGAGAGGTCAGAGCCAGAATCAGTCTGAGAGGTCAGAGCCAGAATCAGTATGAGAGATCAGAGCCAGAATCAGTATGAGAGGTCAGAGCCAGAATCAGTCTGAGAGGTCAGAGCCAGAATCGGTCTGAGAGTTCAGAGCCAGAATCAGTCTGAAAGGTCAGAGCCAGAATCAGTATGAGAGGTCAGAGCCAGAATCAGTATGAGAGGTCAGAGCCAGAATCAGTATGAAAGGTCAGAGCCAGAATCAGTCTGAAAGGTCAGAGCCAGAAACAGTATGAAAAGTCAGAGCCAGAATCAGTATGAGAGGTCAGAGCCAGAATCAGTCTGAGAGGTCAGAGCCAGAATCAGTATGAGAGGTCAGAGCCAGAATCAGTCTGAGAGGTCAGAGCCAGAATCAGTCTGAGAGGTCAGAGCCAGAATCGGTATGAGAGGTCAGAGCCAGAAGCAGTATGAGAGGTCAGAGCCAGAATCAGTATGAGAGGTCAGAGCCAGAAGCAGTATGAGATGTCAGAGCCAGAATCAGTCTGAGAGGTCAGAGCTAGAATTAGTATGAGAGGTCAGAGCCAGAATCAGTCTGAGAGGTCAGAGCTAGAATCAGTCTGAGAGGTCAGAGCCAGAATCAGTCTGAGAGGTTAGAGCCAGAATCGGTATGAGAGGTCATAGCCAGAAGCAGTATGAGAGGTCAGAGCCAGAATCAGTATGAGAGGTCAGAGCCCGGAATCAGACTGAGAGGTCAGAGCCAGAATCAGACTCAGAGGTCAGAGCCAGAATCAGTATGATAGGTCAGAGCCAGAATCAGTATGAGAGGTCAGAGCCAGAATCAGTTTAAAAGGTGAGAGCCAGAATCAGTCTGAGAGGTCATAGCCAGAATCAGTATGAGAGGTCAGAGCCAGAATCAGTATGAGAGGTCAGAGCCAGAATCAGTATGAAAGGTCAGAGCCAGAATCAGTTTGAGAGGTCAGAGCCAGAATCAGTCTGAGAGGTCAGAGCCAGAATCAGTATGAGAAGTCAGAGCCGGAATCAGTCTGAGAAGTCAGAGCCAGAAGCAGTATGAGATGTCAGAGCCAGAATCAGTCTGAGAGGTCAGAGCTAGAATTAGTATGAGATGTCAGAGCCAGAGTCAATCTGAGAGGTCAGAGCCAGAATCAGTCTGAGAGGTCAGAGCCAGAATCAGTCTGAAAGGTCAGAGCCAGAATCAGTCTGAGAGGTCAGAGCCAGAATCAGTCTGAGAGGTCAGAGCCAGAATCAGTCTGAGAGGTCAGAGCCAAAAACAGTCTGAGAGGTCAGAGCCAGAATCAGTATGAGAGGTCAGAGCCAGAATCAGTCTGAAAGGTCAGAGCCAGAAACAGTCTGAGAGGTCAGAGCCTGAATCAGTATGAGAGGACAGAGTCAGAATCAGTATGAAAGGTCAGAGCCAGAATCAGACTGAGAGGTCAGAGCCAGAGTCAGTCTGAGAGGTCAGAGCCAGACTCAGTATGAGAGGTCAGAGCCAGAATCAGTCTGAGAGGTCAGAGCCAGAATCAGTCTGAGAGGTCAGATCCAGAATCGGTATGAGAGGTCATAGCCAGAAGCAGTATGAGAGGTCAGAGCCAGAATCAGTATGAGAGGTCAGAGCCAGAATTAGTATGAGAGGTCAGAGCCGGAATCAGTATGAGAGGTCACAGCCAGAATCAGTATGAGAGGTCAGAGCCAGAAGCAGTAACAAAGGTCAGAGCCAAAATCAGTCTGAGAGATCAGAGCAAGAATCAGTCTGAGAGGTCAGAGCCAGAATCAGTATGAGAGGTCAGAGCCAGAATCAGTATGAGAGGTCAGAGCCAGAATCAGTATGAGAGGTCAGAGCCAGAATCAGTATGAGAGGTCAGAGCCAGAATCAGTATGAGAGTTCAGAGCCAGAATCAGTCTGAGAGGTCAGAGCCAGAATCAGTATGAGAGGTCAGAGCCAGAATCAGTATGAGAGTTCAGAGCCAGAATCAGTCTGAGAGGTAAGAGCCAGACGTAGTCTGAGAAGTCAGAGCCAAAATCAGTCTGAGAGGTCAGAGCCAGAAGTATGAGATGTCAGAGCCAGAAGCAGTCTGAAAGGTCAGAGCCAGAATCAGTATGAGAGGTCAGAGCCAGAATCAGTCTGAGAGATCAGAGCCAGAATCAATCTGAGATGTCAGAGCCAGAAGCAGTATGAGAGGTCAGAGCCGGAATCAGACTGAGAGGTCAGAGCCGGAATCAGACTGAGAGGTCAGAGCCAGAAGCAGTATGAGAGGTCAGAGCCAGAATCAGTCTGAGAGGTCAGAGCCAGAATTAGTTTGAGAGGTTAGAGCAAGGATCAGTCTGAGAGGTCAGAGCCAGAATCAGTCTGAGAGGTCAGAGCCAGAATCAGTCTGAGAGGTCAGAGCCGGAATCAGTATGAGAGATCAGAGCCAGAATCAGTCTGAGCGGTCAGAGCCAGAATCAGTCTGAGAGGTCAGAACCGGAATCAGTATGAGAGATCAGAGCCAGAATCAGTCTGAGAGGTCAGAGCCAGAATCAGTCTGAGAGGTCAGAGCCGGAATCAGTATGAGAGATCAGAGCCAGAATCAGTCTGAGAGGTCAGAGCCAGAATCAGTATGAGAGGTTAGAGCCAGGATTAGTCTGAGAGTTCAGAGCCAGAATCAGTATGAGAGGTCAGAGCAAGAATCAGTCTGAGAGTTCAGAGCCAGAATCAGTCTGAGAGGTGAGAGCCAGAATCAGTATGAGAGGTCAGAGCCAGAATCAGTCTGAGAAGTCAGAGCCAGAATCAGTCTGAGAGGTCAGAGCCAGAATCAGTATGAGAGGTCAGAGTCTGAATTAGTATGAGGTCAGAGCCAGAATCAGTCTGAGACGTCAGAGCCAGAATCAGTATGAAAGGTATCAGTATGAGAGGTCAGAGCCAGAATCAGTCTGAGAGGTCAGAGCCAGAAACAGTCTGAGAGGTCAGAGCCAGAATCAGTATGAGAGGTCAGAGCCAGAATCAGTCTGAAAGGTCAGAGCCAGAAACAGTCTGAGAGGTCAGAGCCAGAATCAGTATGAGAGGTCAGAGCCAGAATCAGTATGAAAGGTCAGAGCCAGAATCAGACTGAGAGGTCAGAGCCAGAGTCAGTCTGAGAGGTCAGAGCCAGACTCAGTATGAGAGGTCAGAGCCAGAATAAGTCTGAGAAGTCAGAGCCAGAATCAGTCTGAGAGGTCAGAGCCAGAATCAGTCTGAGAGGTCAGATCCAGAATCGGTATGAGAGGTCATAGCCAGAACCAGTATGAGAGGTCAGAGCCAGAATCAGTATGAGAGGTCAGAGCCAGAATTAGTATGAGAGGTCAGAGCCGGAATCAGTATGAGAGGTCACAGCCAGAATCAGTATGAGAGGTCAGAGCCAGAAGCAGTAACAAAGGTCAGAGCCAAAATCAGTCTGAGAGATCAGAGCAAGAATCAGTCTGAGAGGTCAGAGCCAGAATCAGTATGAGAGGTCAGAGCAAGAATCAGTATGAGAGGTCAGAGCCAGAATCAGTATGAGAGGTCAGAGCCAGAATCAGTATGAGAGTTCAGAGCCAGAATCAGTCTGAGAGGTAAGAGCCAGACGTAGTCTGAGAAGTCAGAGCCAAAATCAGTCTGAGAGGTCAGAGCCAGAAGTATGAGATGTCAGAGCCAGAAGCAGTCTGAAAGGTCAGAGCCAGAATCAGTATGAGAGGTCAGAGCCAGAATCAGTCTGAGAGATCAGAGCCAGAATCAATCTGAGAGGTCAGAGCCAGAAGCAGTATGAGAGGTCAGAGCCGGAATCAGACTGAGAGGTCAGAGCCGGAATCAGACTGAGAGGTCAGAGCCAGAAGCAGTATGAGAGGTCAGAGCCAGAATCAGTCTGAGAGGTCAGAGCCAGAATTAGTATGAGAGGTTAGAGCCAGGATCAGTCTGAGAGGTCAGAGCCAGAATCAGTCTGAGAGGTCAGAGCCAGAATCAGTCTGAGAGGTCAGAGCCGGAATCAGTATGAGAGATCAGAGCCAGAATCAGTCTGAGAGGTCAGAGCCAGAATCAGTCTGAGAGGTCAGAGCCAGAATCAGTCTGAGAGGTCGGAACCGGAATCAGCATGTGAGATCAGAGCCAGAATCAGTCTGAGAGGTCAGAGCCAGAATCAGTCTGAGAGGTCAGAGCCGGAATCAGTATGAGAGATCAGAGCCAGAATCAGTCTGAGAGGTCAGAGCCAGAATCAGTATGAGAGGTTAGAGCCAAGATTAGTCTGAGAGTTCAGAGCCAGAATCAGTATGAGAGGTTAGAGCAAGAATCAGTCTGAGAGTTCAGAGCCAGAATCAGTCTGAGAGGTCAGAGCCAGAATCAGTATGAGAGGTCAGAGCCAGAATCAGTCTGAGAGGTCAGAGCCAGAATCAGTCTGAGAGGTCAGAGCCAGAATCAGTATGAGAGGTCAGAGGAAGAATTAGTATGAGGTCAGAGCCCGAATCAGTCTGAGAGGTCAGAGCCAGAATCAGTATGAAAAGTATCAGTATGAGAGGTCAGAGCCAGAATCAGTCTGAGAGGTCAGAGCCAGAATCAGTCTGAGAGGTCAGAGCCAGAATCAGTATGAGAGGTCAAAGCCAGAATCAGTCTAAAAGGTCAGAGCCAGAAACAGTCTGAGAGGTCAGAGCCAGAATCAGTATGAGAGGTCAGAGTCAGAATCAGTATGAAAGGTCAGAGCCAGAATCAGACTGAGAGGTCAGAGCCAGAGTCAGTCTGAGAGGTCAGAGCCAGACTCAGTATGAGAGGTCAAAGCCAGAATAAGTCTGAGAGGTCAGAGCCAGAATCAGTCTGAGAGGTCAGAGCCAGAATCAGTCTGAGAGGTCAGAGCCAGAATCGGTATGAGAGGTCATAGCCAGAAGCAGTATGAGAGGTCAGAGCCAGAATCAGTATGAGAGGTCAGAGCCAGAATTAGTATGAGAGGTAAGAGCCGGAATCAGTATGAGAGGTCACAGCCAGAATCAGTATGAGAGGTCAGAGCCAGAAGCAGTAACAAAGGTCAGAGCCAAAATCAGTCTGAGAGATCAGAGCCAGAATCAGTCTGAGAGGTCAGAGCCAGAATCAGTATGAGAGGTCAGAGCCAGAATCAGTCTGAGAGGTCAGAGCCAGAATCAGTCTGAGAGGTCAGAGCTAGAATTAGTCTGAGAGGTCAGAGCCAGAATCAGTCTGAGATGTCAGAGCCAGAATCAGTCTGAGAGGTCAGAGCTAGAATTAGTATGAGAGGTCAGAGCCAGAATCAGTCTGAGAGGTCAGAGCTAGAATCAGTCTGAGAGGTCAGTGCCAGAATCAGTATGAGAGATCAGAGCCAGAATCAGTATGAAAGGTCAGAGCCAGAATCAGTTTGAGAGGTCAGAGCCAGAATCAGTCTAAGAGGTCAGAGCCAGAATCAGTATGAGAAGTCAGAGCCGGAATCAGTCTGAGAGGTCAGAGCCAGAAGCAGTATGAGATGTCAGAGCGAGAATCAGTCTGAGAGGTCAGAGCTAGAATTAGTATGAGATGTCAGAGCCAGAGTCAGTCTGAGAGGTCAGAGCCAGAATCAGTCTGAGAGGTCAGATCCAGAATCAGTCTGAAAGGTCAGAGCCAGAATCAGTCTGAGAGGTCAGAGCCAGAATCAGACTGAGAGGTCAGAGCCAGAATCAGTATGAGAGGTCAGAGCCAGAATCAGTATGAGAGGTCAGAGCCAGAATCAGTATGAGAGGTCAGAGCCAGAATCAGTCTGAGAGGTCAGAGCCAGAATCAGACTGAGAGGTCAGAGCCAGAATCAGTATGAGAGGTCAGAGCCAGAATCAGTATGAGAGGTCAGAGCTAGAATCAGTATGAGAGGTCAGAGCCAGAATCAGTCTGAGAGGTAAGAGCCAGACGTAGTTTGAGAAGTCAGAGCCAAAATCAGTCTGAGAGGTCAGAGCCAGAAGTATGAGATGTCAGAGCCAGAAGCAGTCTGAAAGGTCAGAGCCAGAATCAGTATGAGAGTTCAGAGCCAGAGTCAGTCTGAGAGATCAGAGCCAGAATCAATCTGAGAGGTCAGAGCCAGAAGCAGTATGAGAGGTCAGAGCCGGAATCAGACTGAGAGGTCAGAGCCGGAATCAGACTGAGAGGTCAGAGCCAGAAGCAGTCTGAGAGGTCAGAGCCAGAATTAGTATGAGAGGTTAGAGCCAGGATCAGTCTGAGAGGTCAGAGCCAGAAACAGTCTGAGAGGTCAGAGCCAGAATCAGTCTGAGAGGTCAGAGCCGGAATCAGTATGAGAGGTCAGAGCCAGAATTAGTATGAGAGGTTAGAGCCAGGATCAGTCTGAGAGGTCAGAGCCAGAATCAGTCTGAGAGGTCAGAGACGGAATCAGTATGAGAGATCAGAGCCAGAATCAGTCTGAGAGGTCAGAGCCAGAATCAGTCTGAGAGGTCAGAGCCAGAATCAGTCTGAGAGGTCAGAGCCGGAATCAGTATGAGAGATCAGAGCCAGAACCAGTCTGAGAGGTCAGAGCCAGAATCAGTCTGAGAGGTCAGAGCCGGAATCAGTATGAGAGGTTAGATCCAGGATTAGTCTGAGAGTTCAGAGCCAGAATCAGTCTGAGAGGTCAGAGCCAGAATCAGTATGAGAGGTCAGAGCCAGAAACGGTATGAGAGGTCAGAGCCAGAAACAGTATGAGATGTCAGAGCCAGAATCAGTCTGAGAGGTCAGAGCTAGAATTAGTATGAGAGGTCAGAGCCAGAATCAGTCTGAGAGGTCAGAGCCAGAATCAGTCTGAGAGGTCAGAGCCAGAATCAGTCTGAGAGGTTAGAGCCAGAATCGGTATGAGAGGTCATAGCCAGAACCAGTATGAGAGGTCAGAGCCAGAATCAGTATGAGAGGTCAGAGCCCGGAATCAGACTGAGAGGTCAGAGCCAGAATCAGACTGAGAGGTCAGAGCCAGAATCAGTATGAGAGGTCAAAGCCAGAATCAGTATGAGAGGTGAGAGCCAGAATCAGTATGAGAGGTGAGAGCCAGAATCAGTCTGAGAGGTCAGAGCCAGAATCAGTATGAGAGGTCAGAGCCATAATCAGTATGAGAGGTCAGAGCCAGAAATAGTATGAAAGGTCAGAGCCAGAATCAGTTTGAGAGGTCAGAGCCATAATCAGTATGAGAAGTCAGAGCCGGAATCAGTCTGAGAGGTCAGAGCCAGAAGCAGTATGAGATGTCAGAGCCAGAATCAGACTGAGAGGTCAGAGCTAGAATTAGTCTAAGAGGTCAGAGCCAGAATCAGTCTGAGAGGTCAGAGCCAGAAACAGTCTGAGAGGTCAGAGCCAGAAACAGTCTGAGAGGTCAGAGCCAGAATCAGTATGAGAGGTCAGAGCCAGAATCAGTCTGAAAGGTCAGAGCCAGAAACAGTCTGAGAGGTCAGAGCCAGAATCAGTATGAGAGGTCAGAGTCAGAATCAGTATGAAAGGTCAGAGCCAGAATCAGACTGAGAGGTCAGAGCCAGAGTAAGTCTGAGAGGTCAGAGCCAGACTCAGTATGAGAGGTCAGAGCCAGAATAAGTCTGAGAGGTCAGAGCCAGAATCAGTCTGAGAGGTCAGAGCCAGAATCAGTCTGAGAGGTCAGAGCCAGAATCGGTATGAGAGGTCATAGCCAGAATCAGTATGAGAAGTCAGAGCCAGAATCAGTATGAGAGGTCAGAGCCAGAATTAGTATGAGAGGTCAGAGCCGGAATCAGTATGAGAGGTCACAGCCAGAATTAGTATGAGAGGTCAGAGCCAGAAGCAGTAACAAAGGTCAGAGCCAAAATCAGTCTGAGAGATCAGAGCAAGAATCAGTCTGAGAGGTCAGAGCCACAATCAGTATGAGAGGTCAGAGCCAGAATCAGTATGAGAGGTCAGAGCCGGAATCAGTATGAGAGGTCAGAGCCAGAATCAGTATGAGAGGTCAGAGCCAGAATCAGTATGAGAGGTCAGAGCCAGAATCAGTCTGAGAGGTAAGAGCCAGACGTAGTCTGAGAAGTCAGAGCCAAAATCAGTCTGAGAGGTCAGAGCCAGAAGTATGAGATGTCAGAGCCAGAAGCAGTCTGAAAGGTCAGAGCCAGAATCAGTATGAGAGGTCAGAGCCAGAATCAGTCTGAGAGATCAGAGCCAGAATCAATCTGAGAGGTCAGAGCCAGAAGCAGTATGAGAGGTCAGAGCCGGAATCAGACTGAGAGGTCAGAGCCGGAATCAGACTGAGAGGTCAGAGCCAGAAGCAGTATGAGAGGTCAGAGCCAGAATCAGTCTGAGAGGTCAGAGCCAGAATTAGTATGAGAGGTTAGAGCCAGGATCAGTCTGAGAGGTCAGAGCCAGAATCAGTCTGAGAGGTCAGAGCCAGAATCAGTCTGAGAGGTCAGAGCCAAAAACAGTCTGAGAGGTCAGAGCCAGAATCAGTCTGAAAGGTCAGAGCCAGAATTAGTATGAGAGGTCAGATCCAGAATCAGTATGAGAGGTCAGAGCCAGAATCAGTCTGAGAGGTCAGAGCCAGAATCAGTCTGAGAGGTCAGAGCCAGAATCAGTATGAGAGATCAGAGCCAGAATCAGTATGAGAGGTCAGAGCCAGAATCAGTCTGAGAGGTCAGAGCCAGAATCGGTCTGAGAGTTCAGAGCCAGAATCAGTCTGAAAGGTCAGAGCCAGAATCAGTATGAGAGGTCAGAGCCAGAATCAGTATGAGAGGTCAGAGCCAGAATCAGTATGAAAGGTCAGAGCCAGAATCAGTCTGAAAGGTCAGAGCCAGAAACAGTATGAAAGGTCAGAGCCAGAATCAGTATGAGAGGTCAGAGCCAGAATCAGTCTGAGAGGTCAGAGCCAGAATCAGTATGAGAGGTCAGAGCCAGAATCAGTCTGAGAGGTCAGAGCCAGAATCAGTCTGAGAGGTCAGAGCCAGAATCGGTATGAGAGGTCAGAGCCAGAAGCAGTATGAGAGGTCAGAGCCAGAATCAGTATGAGAGGTCAGAGCCAGAAGCAGTATGAGATGTCAGAGCCAGAATCAGTCTGAGAGGTCAGAGCTAGAATTAGTATGAGAGGTCAGAGCCAGAATCAGTCTGAGAGGTCAGAGCTAGAATCAGTCTGAGAGGTCAGAGCCAGAATCAGTCTGAGAGGTTAGAGCCAGAAACGGTATGAGAGGTCATAGCCAGAAGCAGTATGAGAGGTCAGAGCCAGAATCAGTATGAGAGGTCAGAGCCCGGAATCAGACTGAGAGGTCAGAGCCAGAATCAGACTCAGAGGTCAAAGCCAGAATCAGTATGATAGGTCAGAGCCAGAATCAGTATGAGAGGTCAGAGCCAGAATCAGTTTAAAAGGTGAGAGCCAGAATCAGTCTGAGAGGTCAGAGCCAGAATCAGTATAAGAGGTCAGAGCCAGAATCAGTATGAGAGGTCAGAGCCAGAATCAGTATGAAAGGTCAGAACCAGAATCAGTTTGAGAGGTCAGAGCCAGAATCAGTCTGAGAGGTCAGAGCCAGAATAAGTATGAGAAGTCAGAGCTGGAATCAGTCTGAGAAGTCAGAGCCAGAAGCAGTATGAGATGTCAGAGCCAGAATCAGTCTGAGAGGTCAGAGCTAGAATTAGTATGAGATGTCAGAGCCAGAGTCATTCTGAGAGGTCAGAGCCAGAATCAGTCTGAGAGGTCAGAGCCAGAATCAGTCTGAAAGGTCAGAGCCAGAATCAGTCTGAGAGGTCAGAGCCAGAATCAGTCTGAGAGGTCAGAGCCAGAATCAGTCTGAGAGGTCAGAGCCAGAAACAGTCTGAGAGGTCAGAGCCAGAATCAGTATGAGAGGTCAGAGCCAGAATCAGTCTGAAAGGTCAGAGCCAGAAACAGTCTGAGAGGTCAGAGCCAGAAACAGTCTGAGAGGTCAGAGCCAGAATCAGTATGAGAGGTCAGAGTCAAAATCAGTATGAAAGGTCAGAGCCAGAATCAGACTGAGAGGTCAGAGCCGGAGTCAGTCTGAGAGGTCAGAGCCAGACTCAGTATGAGAGGTCAGAGCCAGAATAAGTCTGAGAGGTCAGAGCCAGAATCAGTCTGAGAGGTCAGAACCAGAATCAGTCTGAGAGGTCAGATCCAGAATCTGTATGAGAGGTCATAGCCAGAAGCAGTATGAGAGGTCAGAGCCAGAATCAGTATGAGAGGTCAGAGCCAGAATTAGTATGAGAGGTCAGAGCCGGAATCAGTATGAGAGGTCACAGCCAGAATCAGTATGAGAGGTCAGAGCCAGAAGCAGTAACAAATGTCAGAGCCAAAATCAGTCTGAGAGATCAGAGCAAGAATCAGTCTGAGAGGTCAGAGCCAGAATCAGTATGAGAGGTCAGAGCCAGAATCAGTATGAGAGGTCAGAGCCAGAATCAGTATGAGAGGTCAGAGCCAGAATCAGTATGAGAGGTCAGAGCCAGAATCAGTATGAGAGGTCAGAGCCAGAATCAGTATGAGAGTTCAGAGCCAGAATCAGTCTGAGAGGTAAGAGCCAGACGTAGTCTGAGAAGTCAGAGCCAAAATCAGTCTGAGAGGTCAGAGCCAGAAGTATGAGATGTCAGAGCCAGAAGCAGTCTGAAAGGTCAGAGCCAGAATCAGTATGAGAGGTCAGAGCCAGAATCAGTCTGAGAGATCAGAGCCAGAATCAATTTGAGAGGTCAGAGCCGGAATCAGACTGAGAGGTCAGAGCCGGAATCAGACTGAGAGGTCAGAGCCAGAAGCAGTATGAGAGGTCAGAGCCAGAATCAGTGTGAGAGGTCAGAGCCAGAATTAGTATGAGAGATTAGAGCCAGGATCAGTCTGAGAGGTCAGAGCCAGAATCAGTCTGAGAGGTCAGAGCCAGAATCAGTCTGAGAGGTCAGAGCCGGAATCAGTATGAGAGATCAGAGCCAGAATCAGTCTGAGAGGTCAGAGCCAGAATCAGTCTGAGAGGTCAGAGCCAGAAGTATGAGAGGTCAGAGCCAGAAGCAGTCTGAAAGGTCAGAGCCAGAATCAGTATGAGAGGTCAGAGCCAGAATCAGTCTGAGAGATCAGAGCCAGAATCAATTTGAGAGGTCAGAGCCGGAATCAGACTGAGAGGTCAGAGCCGGAATCAGACTGAGAGGTCAGAGCCAGAAGCAGTATGAGAGGTCAGAGCCAGAATCAGTGTGAGAGGTCAGAGCCAGAATTAGTATGAGAGATTAGAGCCAGGATCAGTCTGAGAGGTCAGAGCCAGAATCAGTCTGAGAGGTCAGAGCCAGAATCAGTCTGAGAGGTCAGAGCCGGAATCAGTATGAGAGATCAGAGCCAGAATCAGTCTGAGAGGTCAGAGCCAGAATCAGTCTGAGAGGTCAGAGCCAGAATCAGTCTGAGAGGTCAGAGCCGGAATCAGTATGAGAGATCAGAGCCAGAATCAGTCTGAGAGGTCAGAGCCAGAATCAGTATGAGAGGTTAGAGCCAGGATTAGTCTGAGAGTTCAGAGCCAGAATCAGTATGAGAGGTCAGAGCAAGAATCAGTCTGAGAGTTCAGAGCCAGAATCAGTCTGAGAGGTCAGAGCCAGAATCAGTATGAGGTCAGAGCCAGAATCAGTCTGAGAGGTCAGAGCCAGAATCAGTCTGAGAGGTCAGAGCCAGAATCAGTATGAGAGGTCAGAGGCAGAATTAGTATGAGGTCAGAGCCCGAATCAGTCTGAGAGGTCAGAGCCAGAATCAGTATGAAAGGTATCAGTATGAGAGGTCAGAGCCAGAATCAGTCTGAGAGGTCAGAGCCAGAAACAGTCTGAGATATCAGAGCCAGAATCAGTATGAGAGGTCAGAGCCAGAATCAGTCTGAAAGGTCAGAGCCAGAAACAGTCTGAGAGGTCAGAGCCAGAATCAGTATGAGAGGTCAGAGTCAGAATCAGTATGAAAGGTCAGAGCCAGAATCAGACTGAGAGGTCAGAGCCAGAGTCAGTCTGAGAGGTCAGAGCCAGACTCAGTATGAGAGGTCAAAGCCAGAATCAGTCTGAGAGGTCAGAGCCAGAATCAGACTGAGAGGTCAGAGCCAGAATCGGTATGAGAGGTCATAGCCAGAAGCAGTATGAGAGGTCAGAGCCAGAATCAGTATGAGAGGTCAGAGCCAGAATTAGTATGAGAGGTCAGAGCCGGAATCAGTATGAGAGGTCACAGCCAGAATCAGTATGAGAGGTCAGAGCCAGAAGCAGTAACAAAGGTCAGAGCCAAAATCAGTCTGAGAGATCAGAGCAAGAATCAGTCTGAGAGGTCAGAGCCAGAATCAGTATGAGAGGTCAGAGCCAGAATCAGTCTGAGAGGTCAGAGCTAGAATTAGTCTGAGAGGTCAGAGCCAGAATCAGTCTGAGATGTCAGAGCCAGAATCAGTCTGAGAGGTCAGAGCTAGAATTAGTATGAGAGGTCAGAGCCAGAATCAGTCTGAGAGGTCAGAGCTAGAATCAGTCTGAGAGGTCAGTGCCAGAATCAGTATGAGAGGTCAGAGCCAGAATCAGTATGAAAGGTCGGAGCCAGAATCAGTTTGAGAGGTCAGAGCCAGAATCAGTCTGAGAGGTCAGAGCCAGAATCAGTATGAGAAGTCAGAGCCGGAATCAGTCTGAGAGGTCAGAGCCAGAAGCAGTATGAGATGTCAGAGCCAGAATCAGTCTGAGAGGTCAGAGCTAGAATTAGTATGAGATGTCAGAGCCAGAGTCACTCTGAGAGGTCAGAGCCAGAATCAGTCTGAGAGGTAAGATCCAGAATCAGTCTGAAAGGTCAGAGCCAGAATCAGTCTGAGAGGTCAGAGCGAGAATCAGACTGAGAGGTCAGAGCCGGAATCAGTATGAGAGGTCAGAGCCAGAATTAGTATGAGAGGTTAGAGCCAGGATCAGTCTGAGAGGTCAGAGCCAGAATCAGTCTGAGAGGTCAGAGCCAGAATCAGTATGAGAGGTCAGAGCCAGAATCAGTCTGAGAGGTCAGAGCTGGAATCAGTATGAGAGATCAGAGCCAGAACCAGTCTGAGAGGTCAGAGCCAGAATCAGTCTGAGAGGTCAGAGCCGGAATCAGTATGAGAGATCAGAGCCAGAATCAGTCTGAGAGGTCAGAGCCAGAATCAGTATGAGAGGTTAGATCCAGGATTAGTCTGAGAGTTCAGAGCCAGAATCAGTCTGAGAGGTCAGAGCCAGAATCAGACTGAGAGGTCAGAGCCAGAATCAGTATGAGAGGTCAGAGCCAGAATCAGTATGAGAGGTCAGAGCCAGAATCAGTATGAGAGGTCAGAACCAGAATCAGTCTGAGAGGTAAGAGCTAGACGTAGTCTGAGAAGTCAGAGCCAAAATCAGTCTGAGAGGTCAGAGCCAGAAGTATGAGATGTCAGAGCCAGAAGCAGTCTGAAAGGTCAGAGCCAGAATCAGTATGAGAGGTCAGAGCCAGAATCAGTCTGAGAGGTCAGAGCCAGAATCAGTATGAGAGGTCAGAGTCAGAATCAGTATGAAAGGTCAGAGCCAGAATCAGACTGAGAGGTCAGAGCCAGAGTCAGTCTGAGAGGTCAGAGCCAGACTCAGTATGAGAGGTCAGAGCCAGAATAAGTCTGAGAGGTCAGAGCCAGAATCAGTCTGAGAGGTCAGAGCCAGAATCAGTCTGAGAGGTCAGATCCAGAATCGGTATGAGAGGTCATAGCCAGAAGCAGTATGAGAGGTCAGAGCCAGAATCAGTATGAGAGGTCAGAGCCAGAATTAGTATGAGAGGTCAGAGCCGGAATCAGTATGAGAGGTCACAGCCAGAATCAGTATGAGAGGTCAGAGCCAGAAGCAGTAACAAAGGTCAGAGCCAAAATCAGTCTGAGAGATCAGAGCAAGAATCAGTCTGAGAGGTCAGAGCCAGAATCAGTATGAGAGGTCAGAGCCAGAATCAGTATGAGAGGTCAGAGCCAGAATCAGTATGAGAGGTCAGAGCCAGAATCAGTATGAGAGGTCAGAGCCAGAATCAGTATGAGAGTTCAGAGCCAGAATCAGTCTGAGAGGTAAGAGCCAGACGTAGTCTGAGAAGTCAGAGCCAAAATCAGTCTGAGAGGTCAGAGCCAGAAGTATGAGATGTCAGAGCCAGAAGCAGTCTGAAAGGTCAGAGCCAGAATCAGTATGAGAGGTCAGAGCCAGAATCAGTCTGAGAGATCAGAGCCAGAATCAATCTGAGAGGTCAGAGCCAGAAGCAGTATGAGAGGTCAGAGCCGGAATCAGACTGAGAGGTCAGAGCCGGAATCAGACTGAGAGGTCAGAGCCAGAAGCAGTATGAGAGGTCAGAGCCAGAATCAGTCTGAGAGGTCAGAGCCAGAATTAGTATGAGAGGTTAGAGCCAGGATCAGTCTGAGAGGTCAGAGCCAGAATCAGTCTGAGAGATCAGAGCCAGAATCAGTCTGAGAGGTCAGAGCCGGAATCAGGATAAGAGATCAGAGCCAGAATCAGTCTGAGAGGTCAGAGCCAGAATCAGTCTGAGAGGTCAGAACCGGAATCAGTATGAGAGATCAGAGCCAGAATCAGTATGAGAGGTCAGAGCCAGAATCAGTCTGAGAGGTCAGAGCCGGAATCAGTATGAGAGATCAGAGCCAGAATCAGTTTGAGAGGTCAGAGCCAGAATCAGTATGAGAGGTTAGAGCCAGGATTAGTCTGAGAGTTCAGAGCCAGAATCAGTATGAGAGGTCAGAGCAAGAATCAGTCTGAGAGTTCAGAGCCAGAATCAGTCTGAGAGGTCAGAGCCAGAATCAGTATGAGAGGTCAGAGCCAGAATCAGTCTGAGAGGTCAGAGCCAGAATCAGTCTGAGAGGTCAGAGCCAGAATCAGTATGAGTGGTCAGAGGCAGAATTAGTATGAGAGGTCAGAGTCAGAATCAGTATGAAAGGTATCAGTATGAGAGGTCAGAGCCAGAATTAGTCTGAGAGGTCAGAGCCAGAAACAGTCTGAGAGGTCAGAGCCAGAATTAGTATGAGAGGTCAGAGCCAGAATCAGTCTGAAAGGTCAGAGCCAGAAACAGTCTGAGAGGTCAGAGCCTGAATCAGTATGAGAGGTCAGAGTCAGAATCAGTATGAAAGGTCAGAGCCAGAATCAGACTGAGAGGTCAGAGCCAGAGTCAGTCTGAGAGGTCAGAGCCAGACTCAGTATGAGAGGTCAGAGCCAGAATAAGTCTGAGAGGTCAGAGCCAGAATCAGTCTGAGAGGTCAGAGCCAGAATCAGTCTGAGAGGTCAGAGCCAGAATCGGTATGAGAGGTCATAGCCAGAAGCAGTATGAGAGGTCAGAGCCAGAATCAGTATGAGAGGTCAGAGCCAGAATTAGTATGAGAGGTCAGAGCCGGAATCAGTATGAGAGGTCACAGCCAGAATCAGTATGAGAGGTCAGAGCCAGAAGCAGTAAAAAAGGTCAGAGCCAAAATCAGTCTGAGAGATCAGAGCAAGAATCAGTCTGAGAGGTCAGAGCCAGAATCAGTATGAGAGGTCAGAGCCAGAATCAGTATGAGAGGTCAGAGCCAGAATCAGTATGAGAGGTCAGAGCCAGAATCAGTATGAGAGGTCAGAGCCAGAATCAGTGTGAGAGGTCAGAGCCAGAATCAGTCTGAGAGGTAAGAGCCAGACGTAGTCTGAGAAGTCAGAGCCAAAATCAGTCTGAGAGGTCAGAGCCAGAAGTTTGAGATGTCAGAGCCAGAAGCAGTCTGAAAGGTCAGAGCCAGAATCAGTATGAGAGGTCAGAGCCAGAATCAGTCTGAGAGATCAGAGCCAGAATCAATCTGAGAGGTCAGAGCCAGAAGCAGTATGAGAGGTCAGAGCCGGAATCAGACTGAGAGGTCAGAGCCGGAATCAGACTGAGAAGTCAGAGCCAGAAGCAGTATGAGAGGTCAGAGCCAGAATCAGTCTGAGAGGTCAGAGCCTGAATTAGTATGAGAGGTTAGAGCCAGGATCAGTCTGAGAGGTCAGAGCCAGAATCAGTCTGAGAGGTTAGAGCCAGAATCAGTCTGAGAGGTCAGAGCCGGAATCAGTATGAGAGATCAGAGCCAGTATCAGTCTGAGAGGTCAGAGCAAGAATCAGTCTGAGAGGTCAGAGCCAGAATCAGTCTGAGAGGTCAGAGCCGGAATCAGTATGAGAGATCAGAGCCAGAATCAGTCTGAGAGGTCAGAGCCAGAATCAGTCTGAGAGGTCAGAGCCGGAATCAGTATGAGAGATCAGAGCCAGAATCAGTCTGAGAGGTCAGAGCCAGAATCAGTATGAGAGGTTAGAGCCAGGATTAGTCTGAGAGTTCAGAGCCAGAATCAGTATGAGAGGTCAGAGCAAGAATCAGTCTGAGAGTTCAGAGCCAGAATCAGTCTGAGAGGTCAGAGCCAGAATCAGTATGAGAGGTCAGAGCCAGAATCAGTCTGAGAGGTCAGAGCCAGAATCAGTCTGAGAGGTCAGAGCCAGAATCAGTATGAGAGGTCAGAGGCAGAATTAGTATGAGGTCAGAGCCAGAATCAGTCTGAGAGGTCAGAGCCAGAATCAGTATGAAAGGTATCAGTATGAGAGGTCAGAGCCAGAATCAGTCTGAGAGGTCAGAGCCAGAAACAGTCTGAGAGGTCAGAGCCAGAATCAGTATGAGAGGTCAGAGCCAGAATCAGTCTGAAAGGTCAGAGCCAGAAACAGTCTGAGAGGTCAGAGCCAGAATCAGTATGAGAGGTCAGAGTCAGAATCAGTATGAAAGGTCAGAGCCAGAATCAGACTGAGAGGTCAGAGCCAGAGTCAGTCTGAGAGGTCAGAGCCAGACTCAGTATGAGAGGTCAGAGCCAGAATAAGTCTGAGAGGTCAGAGCCAGAATCAGTCTGAGAGGTCAGAGCCAGAATCAGTCTGAGAGGTCAGAGCCAGAATCGGTATGAGAGGTCATAGCCAGAAGCAGTATGAGAGGTCAGAGCCAGAATCAGTATGAGAGGTCAGAGCCAGAATCAGTATGAGAGGTCAGAGCCGGAATCAGTATGAGAGGTCACAGCCAGAATCAGTATGAGAGGTCAGAGCCAGAAGCAGTAACAAAGGTCAGAGCCAAAATCAGTCTGAGAGATCAGAGCAAGAATCAGTCTGAGAGGTCAGAGCCAGAATCAGTATGAGAGGTCAGAGCCAGAATCAGTATGAGAGGTCAGAGCCAGAATCAGTCTGAGAGGTCAGAGCCAGAATCAGTATGAGAGGTCAGAGCCAGAATCAGTATGAGACGTCAGAGCCAGAATCAGTATGAAAGGTCAGAGCCAGAATCAGTTTGAGAGGTCAGAGCCAGAATCATTCTGAGAGGTCAGAGCCAGAATCAGTATGAGAAGTCAGAGCCGGAATCAGTCTGAGAGGTCAGAGCCAGAAGCAGTATGAGATGTCAGAGCCAGAATCAGTCTGAGAGGTCAGAGATAGAATTAGTATGAGATGTCAGAGCCAGAGTCAGTCTGAGAGGTCAGAGCCAGAATCAGTCTGAGAGGTCAGAGCCAGAATCAGTCTGAAAGGTCAGAGCCAGAATCAGTCTGAGAGGTCAGAGCCAGAATCAGTCTGAGAGGTCAGAGCCAGAATCAGTCTGAGAGGTCAGAGCCAGAAACAGTCTGAGAGGTCAGAGCCAGAATCAGTCTGAAAGGTCAGAGCCAGAAACAGTCTGAGAGGTCAGAGCCAGAATCAGTATGAGAGGTCAGAGTCAGAATCAGTATGAAAGGTCAGAGCCAGAATCAGACTGAGAGGTCAGAGCCAGAGTCAGTCTGAGAGGTCAGAGCCAGACTCAGTATGAGAGGTCAGAGCCAGAATAAGTCTGAGAGGTCAGAGCCAGAATCAGTCTGAGAGGTCAGAGCCAGAATCAGTCTGAGAGGTCAGAGCCAGAATCGGTATGAGAGGTCATAGCCAGAAGCAGTATGAGAGGTCAGAGCCAGAATCAGTATGAGAGGTCAGAGCCAGAATTAGTATGAGAGGTCAGAGCCGGAATCAGTATGAGAGGTCACAGCCAGAATCAGTATGAGAGGTCAGAGCCAGAAGCAGTAAAAAAGGTCAGAGCCAAAATCAGTCTGAGAGATCAGAGCAAGAATCAGTCTGAGAGGTCAGAGCCAGAATCAGTATGAGAGGTCAGAGCCAGAATCAGTATGAGAGGTCAGAGCCAGAATCAGTATGAGAGGTCAGAGCCAGAATCAGTATGAGAGGTCAGAGCCAGAATCAGTATGAGAGGTCAGAGCCAGAATCAGTCTGAGAGGTAAGAGCCAGACGTAGTCTGAGAAGTCAGAGCCAAAATCAGTCTGAGAGGTCAGAGCCAGAAGTATGAGATGTCAGAGCCAGAAGCAGTCTGAAAGGTCAGAGCCAGAATCAGTATGAGAGGTCAGAGCCAGAATCAGTCTGAGAGATCAGAGCCAGAATCAATCTGAGAGGTCAGAGCCAGAAGCAGTATGAGAGGTCAGAGCCGGAATCAGACTGAGAGGTCAGAGCCGGAATCAGACTGAGAGGTCAGAGCCAGAAGCAGTATGAGAGGTCAGAGCCAGAATCAGTCTGAGAGGTCAGAGCCTGAATTAGTATGAGAGGTTAGAGCCAGGATCAGTCTGAGAGGTCAGAGTCAGAATCAGTCTGAGAGGTCAGAGCCAGAATTAGTATGAGAGGTTAGAGCCAGGATCAGTCTGAGAGGTCAGAGCCAGAATCAGTCTGAGAGGTCAGAGCCAAAATCAGTCTGAGAGGTCAGAGCCGGAATCAGTATGAGAGATCAGAGCCAGTATCAGTCTGAGAGGTCAGAGCAAGAATCAGTCTGAGAGGTCAGAGCCAGAATCAGTCTGAGAGGTCAGAGCCGGAATCAGTATGAGAGATCAGAGCCAGAATCAGTCTGAGAGGTCAGAGCCAGAATCAGTCTGAGAGGTCAGAGCCGGAATCAGTATGAGAGATCAGAGCCAGAATCAGTCTGAGAGGTCAGAGCCAGAAGCAGTAACAAAGGTCAGAGCCAAAATCAGACTCAGAGGTCAGAGCCAGAATCAGTATGAGAGGTCAGAGCCAGAATCAGTATGAGAGGTCAGAGCCAGAATCAGTATGAGACGTCAGAGCCAGAATCAGTCTGAGAGGTCAGAGCCAGAATCAGTATGAGAGGTCAGAGCCAGAATCAGTATGAGACGTCAGAGCCAGAATCAGTATGAAAGGTCAGAGCCAGAATCAGTTTGAGAGGTCAGAGCCAGAATCAGTCTGAGAGGTCAGAGCCAGAATCAGTATGAGAAGTCAGAGCCGGAATCAGTCTGAGAGGTCAGAGCCAGAAGCAGTATGAGATGTCAGAGCCAGAATCAGTCTGAGAGGTCAGAGATAGAATTAGTATGAGATGTCAGAGCCAGAGTCAGTCTGAGAGGTCAGAGCTAGAATCAGTCTGAGAGGTCAGAGCCAGAATCAGTCTGAAAGGTCAGAGCCAGAATCAGTCTGAGAGGTCAGAGCCAGAATCAGTCTGAGAGGTCAGAGCCAGAATCAGTCTGAGAGGTCAGAGCCAGAAACAGTCTGAGAGGTCAGAGCCAGAATCAGTATAAGAGGTCAGAGCCAGAATCAGTCTGAAAGGTCAGAGCCAGAAACAGTCTGAGAGGTCAGAGCCAGAATCAGTATGAGAGGTCAGAGTCAGAATCAGTATGAAAGGTCAGAGCCAAAATCAGACTGAGAGGTCAGAGCCAGAGTCAGTCTGAGAGGTCAGAGCCAGACTCAGTATGAGAGGTCAGAGCCAGAATAAGTCTGAGAGGTCAGAGCCAGAATCAGTCTGAGAGGTCAGAGCCAGAATCAGTCTGAGAGGTCAGAGCCAGAATCGGTATGAGAGGTCATAGCCAGAAGCAGTATGAGAGGTCAGAGCCAGAATCAGTATGAGAGGTCAGAGCCAGAATCAGTATGAGAGGTCAGAGCCGGAATCAGTATGAGAGGTCACAGCCAGAATCAGTATGAGAGGTCAGAGCCAGAAGCAGTAACAAAGGTCAGAGCCAAAATCAGTCTGAGAGATCAGAGCAAGAATCAGTCTGAGAGGTCAGAGCCAGAATCAGTATGAGAGGTCAGAGCCAGAATCAGTATGAGAGGTCAGAGCCAGAATCAGTATGAGAGGTCAGAGCCAGAATCAGTCTGAGAGGTCAGAGCCAGAATCAGTATGAGAGGTCAGAGCCAGAATCAGTATGAGACGTCAGAGCCAGAATCAGTATGAAAGGTCAGAGCCAGAATCAGTTTGAGAGGTCAGAGCCAGAATCATTCTGAGAGGTCAGAGCCAGAATCAGTATGAGAAGTCAGAGCCGGAATCAGTCTGAGAGGTCAGAGCCAGAAGCAGTATGAGATGTCAGAGCCAGAATCAGTCTGAGAGGTCAGAGATAGAATTAGTATGAGATGTCAGAGCCAGAGTCAGTCTGAGAGGTCAGAGCCAGAATCAGTCTGAGAGGTCAGAGCCAGAATCAGTCTGAAAGGTCAGAGCCAGAATCAGTCTGAGAGGTCAGAGCCAGAATCAGTCTGAGAGGTCAGAGCCAGAATCAGTCTGAGAGGTCAGAGCCAGAAACAGTCTGAGAGGTCAGAGCCAGAATCAGTCTGAAAGGTCAGAGCCAGAAACAGTCTGAGAGGTCAGAGCCAGAATCAGTATGAGAGGTCAGAGTCAGAATCAGTATGAAAGGTCAGAGCCAGAATCAGACTGAGAGGTCAGAGCCAGAGTCAGTCTGAGAGGTCAGAGCCAGACTCAGTATGAGAGGTCAGAGCCAGAATAAGTCTGAGAGGTCAGAGCCAGAATCAGTCTGAGAGGTCAGAGCCAGAATCAGTCTGAGAGGTCAGAGCCAGAATCGGTATGAGAGGTCATAGCCAGAAGCAGTATGAGAGGTCAGAGCCAGAATCAGTATGAGAGGTCAGAGCCAGAATTAGTATGAGAGGTCAGAGCCGGAATCAGTATGAGAGGTCACAGCCAGAATCAGTATGAGAGGTCAGAGCCAGAAGCAGTAAAAAAGGTCAGAGCCAAAATCAGTCTGAGAGATCAGAGCAAGAATCAGTCTGAGAGGTCAGAGCCAGAATCAGTATGAGAGGTCAGAGCCAGAATCAGTATGAGAGGTCAGAGCCAGAATCAGTATGAGAGGTCAGAGCCAGAATCAGTATGAGAGGTCAGAGCCAGAATCAGTATGAGAGGTCAGAGCCAGAATCAGTCTGAGAGGTAAGAGCCAGACGTAGTCTGAGAAGTCAGAGCCAAAATCAGTCTGAGAGGTCAGAGCCAGAAGTATGAGATGTCAGAGCCAGAAGCAGTCTGAAAGGTCAGAGCCAGAATCAGTATGAGAGGTCAGAGCCAGAATCAGTCTGAGAGATCAGAGCCAGAATCAATCTGAGAGGTCAGAGCCAGAAGCAGTATGAGAGGTCAGAGCCGGAATCAGACTGAGAGGTCAGAGCCGGAATCAGACTGAGAGGTCAGAGCCAGAAGCAGTATGAGAGGTCAGAGCCAGAATCAGTCTGAGAGGTCAGAGCCTGAATTAGTATGAGAGGTTAGAGCCAGGATCAGTCTGAGAGGTCAGAGTCAGAATCAGTCTGAGAGGTCAGAGCCAGAATTAGTATGAGAGGTTAGAGCCAGGATCAGTCTGAGAGGTCAGAGCCAGAATCAGTCTGAGAGGTCAGAGCCAAAATCAGTCTGAGAGGTCAGAGCCGGAATCAGTATGAGAGATCAGAGCCAGTATCAGTCTGAGAGGTCAGAGCAAGAATCAGTCTGAGAGGTCAGAGCCAGAATCAGTCTGAGAGGTCAGAGCCGGAATCAGTATGAGAGATCAGAGCCAGAATCAGTCTGAGAGGTCAGAGCCAGAATCAGTCTGAGAGGTCAGAGCCGGAATCAGTATGAGAGATCAGAGCCAGAATCAGTCTGAGAGGTCAGAGCCAGAATCAGTATGAGAGGTTAGAGCCAGGATTAGTCTGAGAGTTCAGAGCCAGAATCAGTATGAGAGGTCAGAGCAAGAATCAGTCTGAGAGTTCAGAGCCAGAATCAGTCTGAGAGGTCAGAGCCAGAATCAGTATGAGAGGTCAGAGCCAGAATCAGTCTGAGAGGTCAGAGCCAGAATCAGTCTGAGAGGTCAGAGCCAGAATCAGTATGAGAGGTCAGAGGCAGAATTAGTATGAGGTCAGAGCCAGAATCAGTCTGAGAGGTCAGAGCCAGAATCAGTCTGAGAGGTCAGAGCCAGAATCGGTATGAGAGGTCATAGCCAGAAGCAGTATGAGAGGTCAGAGCCAGAATCAGTATGAGAGGTCAGAGCCAGAATCAGTATGAGAGGTCAGAGCCGGAATCAGTATGAGAGGTCACAGCCAGAATCAGTATGAGAGGTCAGAGCCAGAAGCAGTAACAAAGGTCAGAGCCAAAATCAGTCTGAGAGATCAGAGCAAGAATCAGTCTGAGAGGTCAGAGCCAGAATCAGTATGAGAGGTCAGAGCCAGAATCAGTATGAGAGGTCAGAGCCAGAATCAGTATGAGAGGTCAGAGCCAGAATCAGTCTGAGAGGTCAGAGCCAGAATCAGTATGAGAGGTCAGAGCCAGAATCAGTATGAGACGTCAGAGCCAGAATCAGTATGAAAGGTCAGAGCCAGAATCAGTTTGAGAGGTCAGAGCCAGAATCATTCTGAGAGGTCAGAGCCAGAATCAGTATGAGAAGTCAGAGCCGGAATCAGTCTGAGAGGTCAGAGCCAGAAGCAGTATGAGATGTCAGAGCCAGAATCAGTCTGAGAGGTCAGAGATAGAATTAGTATGAGATGTCAGAGCCAGAGTCAGTCTGAGAGGTCAGAGCCAGAATCAGTCTGAGAGGTCAGAGCCAGAATCAGTCTGAAAGGTCAGAGCCAGAATCAGTCTGAGAGGTCAGAGCCAGAATCAGTCTGAGAGGTCAGAGCCAGAATCAGTCTGAGAGGTCAGAGCCAGAAACAGTCTGAGAGGTCAGAGCCAGAATCAGTCTGAAAGGTCAGAGCCAGAAACAGTCTGAGAGGTCAGAGCCAGATTCAGTATGAGAGGTCAGAGTCAGAATCAGTATGAAAGGTCAGAGCCAGAATCAGACTGAGAGGTCAGAGCCAGAGTCAGTCTGAGAGGTCAGAGCCAGACTCAGTATGAGAGGTCAGAGCCAGAATAAGTCTGAGAGGTCAGAGCCAGAATCAGTCTGAGAGGTCAGAGCCAGAATCAGTCTGAGAGGTCAGAGCCGGAATCAGTATGAGAGGTCACAGCCAGAATCAGTATGAGAGGTCAGATCCAGAAGCAGTAACAAAGGTCAGAGCCAAAATCAGTCTGAGAGATCAGAGCAAGAATCAGTCTGAGAGGTCAGAGCCAGAATCAGTATGAGAGGTCAGAGCCAGAATCAGTATGAGAGGTCAGAGCCAGAATCAGTATGAGAGGTCAGAGCCAGAATCAGTATGAGAGGTCAGAGCCAGAATCAGTCTGAGAGGTAAGAGCCAGACGTAGTCTGAGAAGTCAGAGCCAAAATCAGTCTGAGAGGTCAGAGCCAGAAGTATGAGATGTCAGAGCCAGAAGCAGTCTGAAAGGTCAGAGCCAGAATCAGTATGAGAGGTCAGAGCCAGAATCAGTCTGAGAGATCAGAGCCAGAATCAATCTGAGAGGTCAGAGCCAGAAGCAGTATGAGAGGTCAGAGCCGGAATCAGACTGAGAGGTCAGAGCCGGAATCAGACTGAGAGGTCAGAGCCAGAAGCAGTATGAGAGGTCAGAGCCAGAATCAGTCTGAGAGGTCAGAGCCAGAATTAGTATGAGAGGTTAGAGCCAGGATCAGTCTGAGAGGTCAGAGCCAGAATCAGTATGAGAGGTTAGAGCCAGGATTAGTCTGAGAGTTCAGAGCCAGAATCAGTATGAGAGGTCAGAGCAAGAATCAGTCTGAGAGGTCAGAGCCAGAATCAGTCTGAGAGGTCAGAGCCAGAATCAGTCTGAGAGGTCAGAGCCAGAATCAGTATGAGAGGTCAGAGCCAGAATCAGTCTGAGAGGTCAGAGCCAGAATCAGTCTGAGAGGTCAGAGCTAGAATCTGTATGAGAGGTCAGAGGCAGAATTAGTATGAGGTCAGAGCCAGAATCAGTCTGAGAGGTCAGAGCCAGAATCAGTATGAAAGGTATCAGTATGAGAGGTCAGAGCCAGAATCAGTCTGAGAGGTCAGAGCCAGAATCAGTCTGAGAGGTCAGAGCCAGAATCATTCTGAGAGGTCAGAGCCAGAATCAGTATGAGAGATCAGAGCCAGAATCAGTCTGAGAGGTCAGAGCCAGAATCAGTATGAGAGGTCAGAGCCAGAATCAGTATGAGAGATCAGAGCCAGAATCAGTCTGAGAGGTCAGAGCCAGAATCAGTATGAGAGGTCAGAGCCAGAATCAGTCTGAGAGGTCAGAGGCAGAATTAGTATGAGGTCAGAGCCAGAATCAGTCTGAGAGGTCAGAGGCAGAATTAGTATGAGGTCAGAGCCAGAATCAGTATGAGAGGTCAGAGCCAGAATCAATATGAGAGGTCAGAGCCAAAATCAGCATGAGAGATCAGAGCCAGAATCAGTCTGAGAGGTCAGAGCCAGAATCAGTATGAGAAGTCAGAGCCAGAATCTGTCTGAGAGGTCAGAGGCAGAATTAGTATGAGGTCAGAGCCAGAATCAGTCTGAGAGGTCAGAGCCAGAATCAGTATGAAAGGTCAGAGCCAGAATCAGTATGAGAGGTCAGAGCCAGAATCAGTATGAGAGATCAGAGCCAGAAGAAGTATGAGATGTCAGAGCCAGAATCAGTCTGAAAGGTCAGAGCCAGAATCAGTATGAGGTCAGAGCCAGAATCAGACTGAGAGGTCAGAGCCGGAATCAGTCTGAGAGGTCAGAGCCGGAATCAGTCTGAGAGGTGAGAGCCAGAAGCAGTCTGAGAAGTCAGAGCCAGAATCAGTCTGAGAGGTGAGAGCCAGAATTAGTACGAGAGGTCAGAGCCAGAATCTGTCTGAGAGGTCAGAGCCAGAATCAGTCTGAGAGGTCAGAGCCAGAATCAGTCTGAGAGGTCAGAGCCAGAATCAGTCTGAGAGGTCAGAGCCAGAATCAGTCTGAGAGGTCAGAGCCAGAATCAGTCTGAGAGGTCAGAGCCAGAATCAGTATGAGAGGTCAGAGCCAGAATCAGTCTGAAAGGTCAGAGCCAGAAACAGTCTGAGAGGTCAGAGCCAGAATCAGTATGAGAGGTCAGAGTCAGAATCAGTATGAAAGGTCAGAGCCAGAATCAGACTGAGAGGTCAGAGCCAGAGTAAGTCTGAGAGGTCAGAGCCAGACTCAGTATGAGAGGTCAGAGCCAGAATAAGTCTGAGAGGTCAGAGCCAGAATCAGTCTGAGAGGTCAGAGCCAGAATCAGTCTGAGAGGTCAGAGCCAGAATCGGTATGAGAGGTCATAGCCAGAATCAGTATGAGAAGTCAGAGCCAGAATCAGTATGAGAGGTCAGAGCCAGAATTAGTATGAGAGGTCAGAGCCGGAATCAGTATGAGAGGTCACATCCAGAATCAGTATGAGAGGTCAGAGCCAGAAGCAGTAACAAAGGTCAGAGCCAAAATCAGTCTGAGAGATCAGAGCCAGAATCAGTATGAGAGGTCAGAGCCAGAATCAGTCTGAGAGGTAAGAGCCAGACGTAGTCTGAGAAGTCAGAGCCAAAATCAGTCTGAGAGGTCAGAGCCAGAAGTATGAGATGTCAGAGCCAGAAGCAGTCTGAAAGGTCAGAGCCAGAATCAGTATGAGAGGTCATAGCCAGAATCAGTCTGAGAGATCAGAGCCAGAATCAATCTGAGAGGTCAGAGCCAGAAGCAGTATGAGAGGTCAGAGCCGGAATCAGACTGAGAGGTCAGAGCCGGAATCAGACTGAGAGGTCAGAGCCAGAAGCAGTATGAGAGGTCAGAGCCAGAATCAGTCTGAGAGGTCAGAGCCAGAATTAGTATGAGAGGTTAGAGCCAGGATCAGTCTGAGAGGTCAGAGCCAGAATCAGTCTGAGAGGTCAGAGCCAAAAACAGTCTGAGAGGTCAGAGCCAGAATCAGTCTGAAAGGTCAGAGCCAGAATTAGTATGAGAGGTCAGATCCAGAATCAGTATGAGAGGTCAGAGCCAGAATCAGTCTGAGAGGTCAGAGCCAGAATCAGTCTGAGAGGTCAGAGCCAGAATCAGTATGAGAGGTAAGAGCCAGAATCAGTCTGAGAGGTCAGAGTCAGAATCAGTCTTAGAGGTCAGAGCCAGAATCAGTCTGAGAGGTCAGAGCCAGAATCAGTATGAGAGGTCAGAGCCAGAATCAGTCTGAGAGGTCAGAGCCAGAATCAGTATGAGAGATCAGAGCCAGAATCAGTATGAGAGGTCAGAGCCAGAATCAGTCTGAGAGGTCAGAGCCAGAATCGGTCTGAGAGTTCAGAGCCAGAATCAGTCTGAAAGGTCAGAGCCAGAATCAGTATGAGAGGTCAGAGCCAGAATCAGTATGAGAGGTCAGAGCCAGAATCAGTATGAAAGGTCAGAGCCAGAATCAGTCTGAAAGGTCAGAGCCAGAAACAGTATGAAAAGTCAGAGCCAGAATCAGTATGAGAGGTCAGAGCCAGAATCAGTCTGAGAGGTCAGAGCCAGAATCAGTATGAGAGGTCAGAGCCAGAATCAGTCTGAGAGGTCAGAGCCAGAATCAGTCTGAGAGGTCAGAGCCAGAATCGGTATGAGAGGTCAGAGCCAGAAGCAGTATGAGAGGTCAGAGCCAGAATCAGTATGAGAGGTCAGAGCCAGAAGCAGTATGAGATGTCAGAGCCAGAATCAGTCTGAGAGGTCAGAGCTAGAATTAGTATGAGAGGTCAGAGCCAGAATCAGTCTGAGAGGTCAGAGCTAGAATCAGTCTGAGAGGTCAGAGCCAGAATCAGTCTGAGAGGTTAGAGCCAGAATCGGTATGAGAGGTCATAGCCAGAAGCAGTATGAGAGGTCAGAGACAGAATCAGTATGAGAGGTCAGAGCCCGGAATCAGACTGAGAGGTCAGAGCCAGAATCAGACTCAGAGGTCAGAGCCAGAATCAGTATGATAGGTCAGAGCCAGAATCAGTATGAGAGGTCAGAGCCAGAATCAGTTTAAAAGGTGAGAGCCAGAATCAGTCTGAGAGGTCATAGCCAGAATCAGTATGAGAGGTCAGAGCCAGAATCAGTATGAGAGGTCAGAGCCAGAATCAGTATGAAAGGTCAGAGCCAGAATCAGTTTGAGAGGTCAGAGCCAGAATCAGTCTGAGAGGTCAGAGCCAGAATCAGTATGAGAAGTCAGAGCCGGAATCAGTCTGAGAAGTCAGAGCCAGAAGCAGTATGAGATGTCAGAGCCAGAATCAGTCTGAGAGGTCAGAGCTAGAATTAGTATGAGATGTCAGAGCCAGAGTCAATCTGAGAGGTCAGAGCCAGAATCAGTCTGAGAGGTCAGAGCCAGAATCAGTCTGAAAGGTCAGAGCCAGAATCAGTCTGAGAGGTCAGAGCCAGAATCAGTCTGAGAGGTCAGAGCCAGAATCAGTCTGAGAGGTCAGAGCCAAAAACAGTCTGAGAGGTCAGAGCCAGAATCAGTATGAGAGGTCAGAGCCAGAATCAGTCTGAAAGGTCAGAGCCAGAAACAGTCTGAGAGGTCAGAGCCTGAATCAGTATGAGAGGACAGAGTCAGAATCAGTATGAAAGGTCAGAGCCAGAATCAGACTGAGAGGTCAGAGCCAGAGTCAGTCTGAGAGGTCAGAGCCAGACTCAGTATGAGAGGTCAGAGCCAGAATCAGTCTGAGAGGTCAGAGCCAGAATCAGTCTGAGAGGTCAGATCCAGAATCGGTATGAGAGGTCATAGCCAGAAGCAGTATGAGAGGTCAGAGCCAGAATCAGTATGAGAGGTCAGAGCCAGAATTAGTATGAGAGGTCAGAGCCGGAATCAGTATGAGAGGTCACAGCCAGAATCAGTATGAGAGGTCAGAGCCAGAAGCAGTAACAAAGGTCAGAGCCAAAATCAGTCTGAGAGATCAGAGCAAGAATCAGTCTGAGAGGTCAGAGCCAGAATCAGTATGAGAGGTCAGAGCCAGAATCAGTATGAGAGGTCAGAGCCAGAATCAGTATGAGAGGTCAGAGCCAGAATCAGTATGAGAGGTCAGAGCCAGAATCAGTATGAGAGTTCAGAGCCAGAATCAGTCTGAGAGGTCAGAGCCAGAATCAGTATGAGAGGTCAGAGCCAGAATCAGTATGAGAGTTCAGAGCCAGAATCAGTCTGAGAGGTAAGAGCCAGACGTAGTCTGAGAAGTCAGAGCCAAAATCAGTCTGAGAGGTCAGAGCCAGAAGTATGAGATGTCAGAGCCAGAAGCAGTCTGAAAGGTCAGAGCCAGAATCAGTATGAGAGGTCAGAGCCAGAATCAGTCTGAGAGATCAGAGCCAGAATCAATCTGAGATGTCAGAGCCAGAAGCAGTATGAGAGGTCAGAGCCGGAATCAGACTGAGAGGTCAGAGCCGGAATCAGACTGAGAGGTCAGAGCCAGAAGCAGTATGAGAGGTCAGAGCCAGAATCAGTCTGAGAGGTCAGAGCCAGAATTAGTTTGAGAGGTTAGAGCAAGGATCAGTCTGAGAGGTCAGAGCCAGAATCAGTCTGAGAGGTCAGAGCCAGAATCAGTCTGAGAGGTCAGAGCCGGAATCAGTATGAGAGATCAGAGCCAGAATCAGTCTGAGCGGTCAGAGCCAGAATCAGTCTGAGAGGTCAGAACCGGAATCAGTATGAGAGATCAGAGCCAGAATCAGTCTGAGAGGTCAGAGCCAGAATCAGTCTGAGAGGTCAGAGCCGGAATCAGTATGAGAGATCAGAGCCAGAATCAGTCTGAGAGGTCAGAGCCAGAATCAGTATGAGAGGTTAGAGCCAGGATTAGTCTGAGAGTTCAGAGCCAGAATCAGTATGAGAGGTCAGAGCAAGAATCAGTCTGAGAGTTCAGAGCCAGAATCAGTCTGAGAGGTGAGAGCCAGAATCAGTATGAGAGGTCAGAGCCAGAATCAGTCTGAGAAGTCAGAGCCAGAATCAGTCTGAGAGGTCAGAGCCAGAATCAGTATGAGAGGTCAGAGTCTGAATTAGTATGAGGTCAGAGCCAGAATCAGTCTGAGACGTCAGAGCCAGAATCAGTATGAAAGGTATCAGTATGAGAGGTCAGAGCCAGAATCAGTCTGAGAGGTCAGAGCCAGAAACAGTCTGAGAGGTCAGAGCCAGAATCAGTATGAGAGGTCAGAGCCAGAATCAGTCTGAAAGGTCAGAGCCAGAAACAGTCTGAGAGGTCAGAGCCAGAATCAGTATGAGAGGTCAGAGCCAGAATCAGTATGAAAGGTCAGAGCCAGAATCAGACTGAGAGGTCAGAGCCAGAGTCAGTCTGAGAGGTCAGAGCCAGACTCAGTATGAGAGGTCAGAGCCAGAATAAGTCTGAGAAGTCAGAGCCAGAATCAGTCTGAGAGGTCAGAGCCAGAATCAGTCTGAGAGGTCAGATCCAGAATCGGTATGAGAGGTCATAGCCAGAACCAGTATGAGAGGTCAGAGCCAGAATCAGTATGAGAGGTCAGAGCCAGAATTAGTATGAGAGGTCAGAGCCGGAATCAGTATGAGAGGTCACAGCCAGAATCAGTATGAGAGGTCAGAGCCAGAAGCAGTAACAAAGGTCAGAGCCAAAATCAGTCTGAGAGATCAGAGCAAGAATCAGTCTGAGAGGTCAGAGCCAGAATCAGTATGAGAGGTCAGAGCAAGAATCAGTATGAGAGGTCAGAGCCAGAATCAGTATGAGAGGTCAGAGCCAGAATCAGTATGAGAGTTCAGAGCCAGAATCAGTCTGAGAGGTAAGAGCCAGACGTAGTCTGAGAAGTCAGAGCCAAAATCAGTCTGAGAGGTCAGAGCCAGAAGTATGAGATGTCAGAGCCAGAAGCAGTCTGAAAGGTCAGAGCCAGAATCAGTATGAGAGGTCAGAGCCAGAATCAGTCTGAGAGATCAGAGCCAGAATCAATCTGAGAGGTCAGAGCCAGAAGCAGTATGAGAGGTCAGAGCCGGAATCAGACTGAGAGGTCAGAGCCGGAATCAGACTGAGAGGTCAGAGCCAGAAGCAGTATGAGAGGTCAGAGCCAGAATCAGTCTGAGAGGTCAGAGCCAGAATTAGTATGAGAGGTTAGAGCCAGGATCAGTCTGAGAGGTCAGAGCCAGAATCAGTCTGAGAGGTCAGAGCCAGAATCAGTCTGAGAGGTCAGAGCCGGAATCAGTATGAGAGATCAGAGCCAGAATCAGTCTGAGAGGTCAGAGCCAGAATCAGTCTGAGAGGTCAGAGCCAGAATCAGTCTGAGAGGTCGGAACCGGAATCAGCATGTGAGATCAGAGCCAGAATCAGTCTGAGAGGTCAGAGCCAGAATCAGTCTGAGAGGTCAGAGCCGGAATCAGTATGAGAGATCAGAGCCAGAATCAGTCTGAGAGGTCAGAGCCAGAATCAGTATGAGAGGTTAGAGCCAAGATTAGTCTGAGAGTTCAGAGCCAGAATCAGTATGAGAGGTTAGAGCAAGAATCAGTCTGAGAGTTCAGAGCCAGAATCAGTCTGAGAGGTCAGAGCCAGAATCAGTATGAGAGGTCAGAGCCAGAATCAGTCTGAGAGGTCAGAGCCAGAATCAGTCTGAGAGGTCAGAGCCAGAATCAGTATGAGAGGTCAGAGGAAGAATTAGTATGAGGTCAGAGCCCGAATCAGTCTGAGAGGTCAGAGCCAGAATCAGTATGAAAAGTATCAGTATGAGAGGTCAGAGCCAGAATCAGTCTGAGAGGTCAGAGCCAGAATCAGTCTGAGAGGTCAGAGCCAGAATCAGTATGAGAGGTCAGAGCCAGAATCAGTCTAAAAGGTCAGAGCCAGAAACAGTCTGAGAGGTCAGAGCCAGAATCAGTATGAGAGGTCAGAGTCAGAATCAGTATGAAAGGTCAGAGCCAGAATCAGACTGAGAGATCAGAGCCAGAGTCAGTCTGAGAGGTCAGAGCCAGACTCAGTATGAGAGGTCAAAGCCAGAATAAGTCTGAGAGGTCAGAGCCAAAATCAGTCTGAGAGGTCAGAGCCAGAATCAGTCTGAGAGGTCAGAGCCAGAATCGGTATGAGAGGTCATAGCCAGAAGCAGTATGAGAGGTCAGAGCCAGAATCAGTATGAGAGGTCAGAGCCAGAATTAGTATGAGAGGTAAGAGCCGGAATCAGTATGAGAGGTCACAGCCAGAATCAGTATGAGAGGTCAGAGCCAGAAGCAGTAACAAAGGTCAGAGCCAAAATCAGTCTGAGAGATCAGAGCCAGAATCAGTCTGAGAGGTCAGAGCCAGAATCAGTATGAGAGGTCAGAGCCAGAATCAGTCTGAGAGGTCAGAGCCAGAATCAGTCTGAGAGGTCAGAGCTAGAATTAGTCTGAGAGGTCAGAGCCAGAATCAGTCTGAGATGTCAGAGCCAGAATCAGTCTGAGAGGTCAGAGCTAGAATTAGTATGAGAGGTCAGAGCCAGAATCAGTCTGAGAGGTCAGAGCTAGAATCAGTCTGAGAGGTCAGTGCCAGAATCAGTATGAGAGATCAGAGCCAGAATCAGTATGAAAGGTCAGAGCCAGAATCAGTTTGAGAGGTCAGAGCCAGAATCAGTCTAAGAGGTCAGAGCCAGAATCAGTATGAGAAGTCAGAGCCGGAATCAGTCTGAGAGGTCAGAGCCAGAAGCAGTATGAGATGTCAGAGCGAGAATCAGTCTGAGAGGTCAGAGCTAGAATTAGTATGAGATGTCAGAGCCAGAGTCAGTCTGAGAGGTCAGAGCCAGAATCAGTCTGAGAGGTCAGATCCAGAATCAGTCTGAAAGGTCAGAGCCAGAATCAGTCTGAGAGGTCAGAGCCAGAATCAGACTGAGAGGTCAGAGCCAGAATCAGTATGAGAGGTCAGAGCCAGAATCAGTATGAGAGGTCAGAGCCAGAATCAGTATGAGAGGTCAGAGCCAGAATCAGTCTGAGAGGTCAGAGCCAGAATCAGACTGAGAGGTCAGAGCCAGAATCAGTATGAGAGGTCAGAGCCAGAATCAGTATGAGAGGTCAGAGCTAGAATCAGTATGAGAGGTCAGAGCCAGAATCAGTCTGAGAGGTAAGAGCCAGACGTAGTTTGAGAAGTCAGAGCCAAAATCAGTCTGAGAGGTCAGAGCCAGAAGTATGAAATGTCAGAGCCAGAAGCAGTCTGAAAGGTCAGAGCCAGAATCAGTATGAGAGTTCAGAGCCAGAGTCAGTCTGAGAGATCAGAGCCAGAATCAATCTGAGAGGTCAGAGCCAGAAGCAGTATGAGAGGTCAGAGCCGGAATCAGACTGAGAGGTCAGAGCCGGAATCAGACTGAGAGGTCAGAGCCAGAAGCAGTCTGAGAGGTCAGAGCCAGAATTAGTATGAGAGGTTAGAGCCAGGATCAGTCTGAGAGGTCAGAGCCAGAAACAGTCTGAGAGGTCAGAGCCAGAATCAGTCTGAGAGGTCAGAGCCGGAATCAGTATGAGAGGTCAGAGCCAGAATTAGTATGAGAGGTTAGAGCCAGGATCAGTCTGAGAGGTCAGAGCCAGAATCAGTCTGAGAGGTCAGAGCCAGAATCAGTCTGAGAGGTCAGAGACGGAATCAGTATGAGAGATCAGAGCCAGAATCAGTCTGAGAGGTCAGAGCCAGAATCAGTCTGAGAGGTCAGAGCCAGAATCAGTCTGAGAGGTCAGAGCCGGAATCAGTATGAGAGATCAGAGCCAGAACCAGTCTGAGAGGTCAGAGCCAGAATCAGTCTGAGAGGTCAGAGCCGGAATCAGTATGAGAGGTTAGATCCAGGATTAGTCTGAGAGTTCAGAGCCAGAATCAGTCTGAGAGGTCAGAGCCAGAATCAGTATGAGAGGTCAGAGCCAGAAACGGTATGAGAGGTCAGAGCCAGAAACAGTATGAGATGTCAGAGCCAGAATCAGTCTGAGAGGTCAGAGCTAGAATTAGTATGAGAGGTCAGAGCCAGAATCAGTCTGAGAGGTCAGAGCCAGAATCAGTCTGAGAGGTCAGAGCCAGAATCAGTCTGAGAGGTTAGAGCCAGAATCGGTATGAGAGGTCATAGCCAGAACCAGTATGAGAGGTCAGAGCCAGAATCAGTATGAGAGGTCAGAGCCCGGAATCAGACTGAGAGGTCAGAGCCAGAATCAGACTGAGAGGTCAGAGCCAGAATCAGTATGAGAGGTCAAAGCCAGAATCAGTATGAGAGGTGAGAGCCAGAATCAGTATGAGAGGTGAGAGCCAGAATCAGTCTGAGAGGTCAGAGCCAGAATCAGTATGAGAGGTCAGAGCCATAATCAGTATGAGAGGTCAGAGCCAGAAATAGTATGAAAGGTCAGAGCCAGAATCAGTTTGAGAGGTCAGAGCCATAATCAGTATGAGAAGTCAGAGCCGGAATCAGTCTGAGAGGTCAGAGCCAGAAGCAGTATGAGATGTCAGAGCCAGAATCAGACTGAGAGGTCAGAGCTAGAATTAGTCTGAGAGGTCAGAGCCAGAATCAGTCTGAGAGGTCAGAGCCAGAAACAGTCTGAGAGGTCAGAGCCAGAAACAGTCTGAGAGGTCAGAGCCAGAATCAGTATGAGAGGTCAGAGCCAGAATCAGTCTGAAAGGTCAGAGCCAGAAACAGTCTGAGAGGTCAGAGCCAGAATCAGTATGAGAGGTCAGAGTCAGAATCAGTATGAAAGGTCAGAGCCAGAATCAGACTGAGAGGTCAGAGCCAGAGTAAGTCTGAGAGGTCAGAGCCAGACTCAGTATGAGAGGTCAGAGCCAGAATAAGTCTGAGAGGTCAGAGCCAGAATCAGTCTGAGAGGTCAGAGCCAGAATCAGTCTGAGAGGTCAGAGCCAGAATCGGTATGAGAGGTCATAGCCAGAATCAGTATGAGAAGTCAGAGCCAGAATCAGTATGAGAGGTCAGAGCCAGAATTAGTATGAGAGGTCAGAGCCGGAATCAGTATGAGAGGTCACAGCCAGAATTAGTATGAGAGGTCAGAGCCAGAAGCAGTAACAAAGGTCAGAGCCAAAATCAGTCTGAGAGATCAGAGCAAGAATCAGTCTGAGAGGTCAGAGCCACAATCAGTATGAGAGGTCAGAGCCAGAATCAGTATGAGAGGTCAGAGCCAGAATCAGTATGAGAGGTCAGAGCCAGAATCAGTATGAGAGGTCAGAGCCAGAATCAGTATGAGAGGTCAGAGCCAGAATCAGTCTGAGAGGTAAGAGCCAGACGTAGTCTGAGAAGTCAGAGCCAAAATCAGTCTGAGAGGTCAGAGCCAGAAGTATGAGATGTCAGAGCCAGAAGCAGTCTGAAAGGTCAGAGCCAGAATCAGTATGAGAGGTCAGAGCCAGAATCAGTCTGAGAGATCAGAGCCAGAATCAATCTGAGAGGTCAGAGCCAGAAGCAGTATGAGAGGTCAGAGCCGGAATCAGACTGAGAGGTCAGAGCCGGAATCAGACTGAGAGGTCAGAGCCAGAAGCAGTATGAGAGGTCAGAGCCAGAATCAGTCTGAGAGGTCAGAGCCAGAATTAGTATGAGAGGTTAGAGCCAGGATCAGTCTGAGAGGTCAGAGCCAGAATCAGTCTGAGAGGTCAGAGCCAGAATCAGTCTGAGAGGTCAGAGCCAAAAACAGTCTGAGAGGTCAGAGCCAGAATCAGTCTGAAAGGTCAGAGCCAGAATTAGTATGAGAGGTCAGATCCAGAATCAGTATGAGAGGTCAGAGCCAGAATCAGTCTGAGAGGTCAGAGCCAGAATCAGTCTGAGAGGTCAGAGCCAGAATCAGTATGAGAGATCAGAGCCAGAATCAGTATGAGAGGTCAGAGCCAGAATCAGTCTGAGAGGTCAGAGCCAGAATCGGTCTGAGAGTTCAGAGCCAGAATCAGTCTGAAAGGTCAGAGCCAGAATCAGTATGAGAGGTCAGAGCCAGAATCAGTATGAGAGGTCAGAGCCAGAATCAGTATGAAAGGTCAGAGCCAGAATCAGTCTGAAAGGTCAGAGCCAGAAACAGTATGAAAGGTGAGAGCCAGAATCAGTATGAGAGGTCAGAGCCAGAATCAGTCTGAGAGGTCAGAGCCAGAATCAGTATGAGAGGTCAGAGCCAGAATCAGTCTGAGAGGTCAGAGCCAGAATCAGTCTGAGAGGTCAGAGCCAGAATCGGTATGAGAGGTCAGAGCCAGAAGCAGTATGAGAGGTCAGAGCCAGAATCAGTATGAGAGGTCAGAGCCAGAAGCAGTATGAGATGTCAGAGCCAGAATCAGTCTGAGAGGTCAGAGCTAGAATTAGTATGAGAGGTCAGAGCCAGAATCAGTCTGAGAGGTCAGAGCTAGAATCAGTCTGAGAGGTCAGAGCCAGAATCAGTCTGAGAGGTTAGAGCCAGAAACGGTATGAGAGGTCATAGCCAGAAGCAGTATGAGAGGTCAGAGCCAGAATCAGTATGAGAGGTCAGAGCCCGGAATCAGACTGAGAGGTCAGAGCCAGAATCAGACTCAGAGGTCAAAGCCAGAATCAGTATGATAGGTCAGAGCCAGAATCAGTATGAGAGGTCAGAGCCAGAATCAGTTTAAAAGGTGAGAGCCAGAATCAGTCTGAGAGGTCAGAGCCAGAATCAGTATAAGAGGTCAGAGCCAGAATCAGTATGAGAGGTCAGAGCCAGAATCAGTATGAAAGGTCAGAACCAGAATCAGTTTGAGAGGTCAGAGCCAGAATCAGTCTGAGAGGTCAGAGCCAGAATAAGTATGAGAAGTCAGAGCTGGAATCAGTCTGAGAAGTCAGAGCCAGAAGCAGTATGAGATGTCAGAGCCAGAAGCAGTCTGAGAGGTCAGAGCTAGAATTAGTATGAGATGTCAGAGCCAGAGTCATTCTGAGAGGTCAGAGCCAGAATCAGTCTGAGAGGTCAGAGCCAGAATCAGTCTGAAAGGTCAGAGCCAGAATCAGTCTGAGAGGTCAGAGCCAGAATCAGTCTGAGAGGTCAGAGCCAGAATCAGTCTGAGAGGTCAGAGCCAGAAACAGTCTGAGAGGTCAGAGCCAGAATCAGTATGAGAGGTCAGAGCCAGAATCAGTCTGAAAGGTCAGAGCCAGAAACAGTCTGAGAGGTCAGAGCCAGAAACAGTCTGAGAGGTCAGAGCCAGAATCAGTATGAGAGGTCAAAGTCAAAATCAGTATGAAAGGTCAGAGCCAGAATCAGACTGAGAGGTCAGAGCCGGAGTCAGTCTGAGAGGTCAGAGCCAGACTCAGTATGAGAGGTCAGAGCCAGAATAAGTCTGAGAGGTCAGAGCCAGAATCAGTCTGAGAGGTCAGAACCAGAATCAGTCTGAGAGGTCAGATCCAGAATCTGTATGAGAGGTCATAGCCAGAAGCAGTATGAGAGGTCAGAGCCAGAATCTGTATGAGAGGTCATAGCCAGAAGCAGTATGAGAGGTCAGAGCCAGAATTAGTATGAGAGGTTAGAGCCGGAATCAGTATGAGAGGTCACAGCCAGAATTAGTATGAGAGGTCAGAGCCAGAAGCAGTAACAAAGGTCAGAGCCAAAATCAGTCTGAGAGATCAGAGCAAGAATCAGTCTGAGAGGTCAGAGCCACAATCAGTATGAGAGGTCAGAGCCAGAATCAGTATGAGAGGTCAGAGCCAGAATCAGTATGAGAGGTCAGAGCCAGAATCAGTATGAGAGGTCAGAGCCAGAATCAGTATGAGAGGTCAGAGCCAGAATCAGTCTGAGAGGTAAGAGCCAGACGTAGTCTGAGAAGTCAGAGAAAAAATCAGTCTGAGAGGTCAGAGCCAGAAGTATGAGATGTCAGAGCCAGAAGCAGTCTGAAAGGTCAGAGCCAGAATCAGTATGAGAGGTCAGAGCCAGAATCAGTCTGAGAGATCAGAGCCAGAATCAATCTGAGAGGTCAGAGCCAGAAGCAGTATGAGAGGTCAGAGCCGGAATCAGACTGAGAGGTCAGAGCCGGAATCAGACTGAGAGGTCAGAGCCAGAAGCAGTATGAGAGGTCAGAGCCAGAATCAGTCTGAGAGGTCAGAGCCAGAATTAGTATGAGAGGTTAGAGCCAGGATCAGTCTGAGAGGTCAGAGCCAGAATCAGTCTGAGAGGTCAGAGCCAGAATCAGTCTGAGAGGTCAGAGCCAAAAACAGTCTGAGAGGTCAGAGCCAGAATCAGTCTGAAAGGTCAGAGCCAGAATTAGTATGAGAGGTCAGATCCAGAATCAGTATGAGAGGTCAGAGCCAGAATCAGTCTGAGAGGTCAGAGCCAGAATCAGTCTGAGAGGTCAGAGCCAGAATCAGTATGAGAGATCAGAGCCAGAATCAGTATGAGAGGTCAGAGCCAGAATCAGTCTGAGAGGTCAGAGCCAGAATCGGTCTGAGAGTTCAGAGCCAGAATCAGTCTGAAAGGTCAGAGCCAGAATCAGTATGAGAGGTCAGAGCCAGAATCAGTATGAGAGGTCAGAGCCAGAATCAGTATGAAAGGTCAGAGCCAGAATCAGTCTGAAAGGTCAGAGCCAGAAACAGTATGAAAGGTCAGAGCCAGAATCAGTATGAGAGGTCAGAGCCAGAATCAGTCTGAGAGGTCAGAGCCAGAATCAGTATGAGAGGTCAGAGCCAGAATCAGTCTGAGAGGTCAGAGCCAGAATCAGTCTGAGAGGTCAGAGCCAGAATCGGTATGAGAGGTCAGAGCCAGAAGCAGTATGAGAGGTCAGAGCCAGAATCAGTATGAGAGGTCAGAGCCAGAAGCAGTATGAGATGTCAGAGCCAGAATCAGTCTGAGAGGTCAGAGCTAGAATTAGTATGAGAGGTCAGAGCCAGAATCAGTCTGAGAGGTCAGAGCTAGAATCAGTCTGAGAGGTCAGAGCCAGAATCAGTCTGAGAGGTTAGAGCCAGAAACGGTATGAGAGGTCATAGCCAGAAGCAGTATGAGAGGTCAGAGCCAGAATCAGTATGAGAGGTCAGAGCCCGGAATCAGACTGAGAGGTCAGAGCCAGAATCAGACTCAGAGGTCAAAGCCAGAATCAGTATGATAGGTCAGAGCCAGAATCAGTATGAGAGGTCAGAGCCAGAATCAGTTTAAAAGGTGAGAGCCAGAATCAGTCTGAGAGGTCAGAGCCAGAATCAGTATAAGAGGTCAGAGCCAGAATCAGTATGAGAGGTCAGAGCCAGAATCAGTATGAAAGGTCAGAACCAGAATCAGTTTGAGAGGTCAGAGCCAGAATCAGTCTGAGAGGTCAGAGCCAGAATAAGTATGAGAAGTCAGAGCTGGAATCAGTCTGAGAAGTCAGAGCCAGAAGCAGTATGAGATGTCAGAGCCAGAAGCAGTCTGAGAGGTCAGAGCTAGAATTAGTATGAGATGTCAGAGCCAGAGTCATTCTGAGAGGTCAGAGCCAGAATCAGTCTGAGAGGTCAGAGCCAGAATCAGTCTGAAAGGTCAGAGCCAGAATCAGTCTGAGAGGTCAGAGCCAGAATCAGTCTGAGAGGTCAGAGCCAGAATCAGTCTGAGAGGTCAGAGCCAGAAACAGTCTGAGAGGTCAGAGCCAGAATCAGTATGAGAGGTCAGAGCCAGAATCAGTCTGAAAGGTCAGAGCCAGAAACAGTCTGAGAGGTCAGAGCCAGAAACAGTCTGAGAGGTCAGAGCCAGAATCAGTATGAGAGGTCAAAGTCAAAATCAGTATGAAAGGTCAGAGCCAGAATCAGACTGAGAGGTCAGAGCCGGAGTCAGTCTGAGAGGTCAGAGCCAGACTCAGTATGAGAGGTCAGAGCCAGAATAAGTCTGAGAGGTCAGAGCCAGAATCAGTCTGAGAGGTCAGAACCAGAATCAGTCTGAGAGGTCAGATCCAGAATCTGTATGAGAGGTCATAGCCAGAAGCAGTATGAGAGGTCAGAGCCAGAATCAGTATGAGAGGTCAGAGCCAGAATTAGTATGAGAGGTCAGAGCCGGAATCAGTATGAGAGGTCACAGCCAGAATCAGTATGAGAGGTCAGAGCCAGAAGCAGTAACAAATGTCAGAGCCAAAATCAGTCTGAGAGATCAGAGCAAGAATCAGTCTGAGAGGTCAGAGCCAGAATCAGTATGAGAGGTCAGAGCCAGAATCAGTATGAGAGGTCAGAGCCAGAATCAGTATGAGAGGTCAGAGCCAGAATCAGTATGAGAGTTCAGAGCCAGAATCAGTCTGAGAGGTAAGAGCCAGACGTAGTCTGAGAAGTCAGAGCCAAAATCAGTCTGAGAGGTCAGAGCCAGAAGTATGAGATGTCAGAGCCAGAAGCAGTCTGAAAGGTCAGAGCCAGAATCAGTATGAGAGGTCAGAGCCAGAATCAGTCTGAGAGATCAGAGCCAGAATCAATTTGAGAGGTCAGAGCCGGAATCAGACTGAGAGGTCAGAGCCGGAATCAGACTGAGAGGTCAGAGCCAGAAGCAGTATGAGAGGTCAGAGCCAGAATCAGTGTGAGAGGTCAGAGCCAGAATTAGTATGAGAGATTAGAGCCAGGATCAGTCTGAGAGGTCAGAGCCAGAATCAGTCTGAGAGGTCAGAGCCAGAATCAGTCTGAGAGGTCAGAGCCGGAATCAGTATGAGAGATCAGAGCCAGAATCAGTCTGAGAGGTCAGAGCCAGAATCAGTCTGAGAGGTCAGAGCCAGAAGTATGAGAGGTCAGAGCCAGAAGCAGTCTGAAAGGTCAGAGCCAGAATCAGTATGAGAGGTCAGAGCCAGAATCAGTCTGAGAGATCAGAGCCAGAATCAATTTGAGAGGTCAGAGCCGGAATCAGACTGAGAGGTCAGAGCCGGAATCAGACTGAGAGGTCAGAGCCAGAAGCAGTATGAGAGGTCAGAGCCAGAATCAGTGTGAGAGGTCAGAGCCAGAATTAGTATGAGAGATTAGAGCCAGGATCAGTCTGAGAGGTCAGAGCCAGAATCAGTCTGAGAGGTCAGAGCCAGAATCAGTCTGAGAGGTCAGAGCCGGAATCAGTATGAGAGATCAGAGCCAGAATCAGTCTGAGAGGTCAGAGCCAGAATCAGTCTGAGAGGTCAGAGCCAGAATCAGTCTGAGAGGTCAGAGCCGGAATCAGTATGAGAGATCAGAGCCAGAATCAGTCTGAGAGGTCAGAGCCAGAATCAGTATGAGAGGTTAGAGCCAGGATTAGTCTGAGAGTTCAGAGCCAGAATCAGTATGAGAGGTCAGAGCAAGAATCAGTCTGAGAGTTCAGAGCCAGAATCAGTCTGAGAGGTCAGAGCCAGAATCAGTATGAGGTCAGAGCCAGAATCAGTCTGAGAGGTCAGAGCCAGAATCAGTCTGAGAGGTCAGAGCCAGAATCAGTATGAGAGGTCAGAGGCAGAATTAGTATGAGGTCAGAGCCCGAATCAGTCTGAGAGGTCAGAGCCAGAATCAGTATGAAAGGTATCAGTATGAGAGGTCAGAGCCAGAATCAGTCTGAGAGGTCAGAGCCAGAAACAGTCTGAGATATCAGAGCCAGAATCAGTATGAGAGGTCAGAGCCAGAATCAGTCTGAAAGGTCAGAGCCAGAAACAGTCTGAGAGGTCAGAGCCAGAATCAGTATGAGAGGTCAGAGTCAGAATCAGTATGAAAGGTCAGAGCCAGAATCAGACTGAGAGGTCAGAGCCAGAGTCAGTCTGAGAGGTCAGAGCCAGACTCAGTATGAGAGGTCAAAGCCAGAATCAGTCTGAGAGGTCAGAGCCAGAATCAGTCTGAGAGGTCAGAGCCAGAATCGGTATAAGAGGTCATAGCCAGAAGCAGTATGAGAGGTCAGAGCCAGAATCAGTATGAGAGGTCAGAGCCAGAATTAGTATGAGAGGTCAGAGCCGGAATCAGTATGAGAGGTCACAGCCAGAATCAGTATGAGAGGTCAGAGCCAGAAGCAGTAACAAAGGTCAGAGCCAAAATCAGTCTGAGAGATCAGAGCAAGAATCAGTCTGAGAGGTCAGAGCCAGAATCAGTATGAGAGGTCAGAGCCAGAATCAGTCTGAGAGGTCAGAGCTAGAATTAGTCTGAGAGGTCAGAGCCAGAATCAGTCTGAGATGTCAGAGCCAGAATCAGTCTGAGAGGTCAGAGCTAGAATTAGTATGAGAGGTCAGAGCCAGAATCAGTCTGAGAGGTCAGAGCTAGAATCAGTCTGAGAGGTCAGTGCCAGAATCAGTATGAGAGGTCAGAGCCAGAATCAGTATGAAAGGTCGGAGCCAGAATCAGTTTGAGAGGTCAGAGCCAGAATCAGTCTGAGAGGTCAGAGCCAGAATCAGTATGAGAAGTCAGAGCCGGAATCAGTCTGAGAGGTCAGAGCCAGAAGCAGTATGAGATGTCAGAGCCAGAATCAGTCTGAGAGGTCAGAGCTAGAATTAGTATGAGATGTCAGAGCCAGAGTCACTCTGAGAGGTCAGAGCCAGAATCAGTCTGAGAGGTCAGATCCAGAATCAGTCTGAAAGGTCAGAGCCAGAATCAGTCTGAGAGGTCAGAGCGAGAATCAGACTGAGAGGTCAGAGCCGGAATCAGTATGAGAGGTCAGAGCCAGAATTAGTATGAGAGGTTAGAGCCAGGATCAGTCTGAGAGGTCAGAGCCAGAATCAGTCTGAGAGGTCAGAGCCAGAATCAGTATGAGAGGTCAGAGCCAGAATCAGTCTGAGAGGTCAGAGCTGGAATCAGTATGAGAGATCAGAGCCAGAACCAGTCTGAGAGGTCAGAGCCAGAATCAGTCTGAGAGGTCAGAGCCGGAATCAGTATGAGAGATCAGAGCCAGAATCAGTCTGAGAGGTCAGAGCCAGAATCAGTATGAGAGGTTAGATCCAGGATTAGTCTGAGAGTTCAGAGCCAGAATCAGTCTGAGAGGTCAGAGCCAGAATCAGACTGAGAGGTCAGAGCCAGAATCAGTATGAGAGGTCAGAGCCAGAATCAGTATGAGAGGTCAGAGCCAGAATCAGTATGAGAGGTCAGAACCAGAATCAGTCTGAGAGGTAAGAGCTAGACGTAGTCTGAGAAGTCAGAGCCAAAATCAGTCTGAGAGGTCAGAGCCAGAAGTATGAGATGTCAGAGCCAGAAGCAGTCTGAAAGGTCAGAGCCAGAATCAGTATGAGAGGTCAGAGCCAGAATCAGTCTGAGAGGTCAGAGCCAGAATCAGTATGAGAGGTCAGAGTCAGAATCAGTATGAAAGGTCAGAGCCAGAATCAGACTGAGAGGTCAGAGCCAGAGTCAGTCTGAGAGGTCAGAGCCAGACTCAGTATGAGAGGTCAGAGCCAGAATAAGTCTGAGAGGTCAGAGCCAGAATCAGTCTGAGAGGTCAGAGCCAGAATCAGTCTGAGAGGTCAGATCCAGAATCGGTATGAGAGGTCATAGCCAGAAGCAGTATGAGAGGTCAGAGCCAGAATCAGTATGAGAGGTCAGAGCCAGAATTAGTATGAGAGGTCAGAGCCGGAATCAGTATGAGAGGTCACAGCCAGAATCAGTATGAGAGGTCAGAGCCAGAAGCAGTAACAAAGGTCAGAGCCAAAATCAGTCTGAGAGATCAGAGCAAGAATCAGTCTGAGAGGTCAGAGCCAGAATCAGTATGAGAGGTCAGAGCCAGAATCAGTATGAGAGGTCAGAGCCAGAATCAGTATGAGAGGTCAGAGCCAGAATCAGTATGAGAGGTCAGAGCCAGAATCAGTATGAGAGTTCAGAGCCAGAATCAGTCTGAGAGGTAAGAGCCAGACGTAGTCTGAGAAGTCAGAGCCAAAATCAGTCTGAGAGGTCAGAGCCAGAAGTATGAGATGTCAGAGCCAGAAGCAGTCTGAAAGGTCAGAGCCAGAATCAGTATGAGAGGTCAGAGCCAGAATCAGTCTGAGAGATCAGAGCCAGAATCAATCTGAGAGGTCAGAGCCAGAAGCAGTATGAGAGGTCAGAGCCGGAATCAGACTGAGAGGTCAGAGCCGGAATCAGACTGAGAGGTCAGAGCCAGAAGCAGTATGAGAGGTCAGAGCCAGAATCAGTCTGAGAGGTCAGAGCCAGAATTAGTATGAGAGGTTAGAGCCAGGATCAGTCTGAGAGGTCAGAGCCAGAATCAGTCTGAGAGATCAGAGCCAGAATCAGTCTGAGAGGTCAGAGCCGGAATCAGTATAAGAGATCAGAGCCAGAATCAGTCTGAGAGGTCAGAGCCAGAATCAGTCTGAGAGGTCAGAACCGGAATCAGTATGAGAGATCAGAGCCAGAATCAGTATGAGAGGTCAGAGCCAGAATCAGTCTGAGAGGTCAGAGCCGGAATCAGTATGAGAGATCAGAGCCAGAATCAGTCTGAGAGGTCAGAGCCAGAATCAGTATGAGAGGTTAGAGCCAGGATTAGTCTGAGAGTTCAGAGCCAGAATCAGTATGAGAGGTCAGAGCAAGAATCAGTCTGAGAGTTCAGAGCCAGAATCAGTCTGAGAGGTCAGAGCCAGAATCAGTATGAGAGGTCAGAGCCAGAATCAGTCTGAGAGGTCAGAGCCAGAATCAGTCTGAGAGGTCAGAGCCAGAATCAGTATGAGTGGTCAGAGGCAGAATTAGTATGAGAGGTCAGAGTCAGAATCAGTATGAAAGGTATCAGTATGAGAGGTCAGAGCCAGAATTAGTCTGAGAGGTCAGAGCCAGAAACAGTCTGAGAGGTCAGAGCCAGAATTAGTATGAGAGGTCAGAGCCAGAATCAGTCTGAAAGGTCAGAGCCAGAAACAGTCTGAGAGGTCAGAGCCTGAATCAGTATGAGAGGTCAGAGTCAGAATCAGTATGAAAGGTCAGAGCCAGAATCAGACTGAGAGGTCAGAGCCAGAGTCAGTCTGAGAGGTCAGAGCCAGACTCAGTATGAGAGGTCAGAGCCAGAATAAGTCTGAGAGGTCAGAGCCAGAATCAGTCTGAGAGGTCAGAGCCAGAATCAGTCTGAGAGGTCAGAGCCAGAATCGGTATGAGAGGTCATAGCCAGAAGCAGTATGAGAGGTCAGAGCCAGAATCAGTATGAGAGGTCAGAGCCAGAATTAGTATGAGAGGTCAGAGCCGGAATCAGTATGAGAGGTCACAGCCAGAATCAGTATGAGAGGTCAGAGCCAGAAGCAGTAAAAAAGGTCAGAGCCAAAATCAGTCTGAGAGATCAGAGCAAGAATCAGTCTGAGAGGTCAGAGCCAGAATCAGTATGAGAGGTCAGAGCCAGAATCAGTATGAGAGGTCAGAGCCAGAATCAGTATGAGAGGTCAGAGCCAGAATCAGTATGAGAGGTCAGAGCCAGAATCAGTGTGAGAGGTCAGAGCCAGAATCAGTCTGAGAGGTAAGAGCCAGACGTAGTCTGAGAAGTCAGAGCCAAAATCAGTCTGAGAGGTCAGAGCCAGAAGTTTGAGATGTCAGAGCCAGAAGCAGTCTGAAAGGTCAGAGCCAGAATCAGTATGAGAGGTCAGAGCCAGAATCAGTCTGAGAGATCAGAGCCAGAATCAATCTGAGAGGTCAGAGCCAGAAGCAGTATGAGAGGTCAGAGCCGGAATCAGACTGAGAGGTCAGAGCCGGAATCAGACTGAGAAGTCAGAGCCAGAAGCAGTATGAGAGGTCAGAGCCAGAATCAGTCTGAGAGGTCAGAGCCCGAATTAGTATGAGAGGTTAGAGCCAGGATCAGTCTGAGAGGTCAGAGCCAGAATCAGTCTGAGAGGTTAGAGCCAGAATCAGTCTGAGAGGTCAGAGCCGGAATCAGTATGAGAGATCAGAGCCAGTATCAGTCTGAGAGGTCAGAGCAAGAATCAGTCTGAGAGGTCAGAGCCAGAATCAGTCTGAGAGGTCAGAGCCGGAATCAGTATGAGAGATCAGAGCCAGAATCAGTCTGAGAGGTCAGAGCCAGAATCAGTCTGAGAGGTCAGAGCCGGAATCAGTATGAGAGATCAGAGCCAGAATCAGTCTGAGAGGTCAGAGCCAGAATCAGTATGAGAGGTTAGAGCCAGGATTAGTCTGAGAGTTCAGAGCCAGAATCAGTATGAGAGGTCAGAGCAAGAATCAGTCTGAGAGTTCAGAGCCAGAATCAGTCTGAGAGGTCAGAGCCAGAATCAGTATGAGAGGTCAGAGCCAGAATCAGTCTGAGAGGTCAGAGCTAGAATTAGTATGAGAGGTCAGAGCCAGAATCAGTCTGAGAGGTCAGAGCTAGAATTAGTATGAGAGGTCAGAGCCAGAATCAGTCTGAGAGGTCAGAGCTAGAATCAGTCTGAGAGGTCAGTGCCAGAATCAGTATGAGAGGTCAGAGCCAGAATCAGTATGAAAGGTCGGAGCCAGAATCAGTTTGAGAGGTCAGAGCCAGAATCAGTCTGAGAGGTCAGAGCCAGAATCAGTATGAGAAGTCAGAGCCGGAATCAGTCTGAGAGGTCAGAGCCAGAAGCAGTATGAGATGTCAGAGCCAGAATCAGTCTGAGAGGTCAGAGCTAGAATTAGTATGAGATGTCAGAGCCAGAGTCACTCTGAGAGGTCAGAGCCAGAATCAGTCTGAGAGGTCAGATCCAGAATCAGTCTGAAAGGTCAGAGCCAGAATCAGTCTGAGAGGTCAGAGCGAGAATCAGACTGAGAGGTCAGAGCCGGAATCAGTATGAGAGGTCAGAGCCAGAATTAGTATGAGAGGTTAGAGCCAGGATCAGTCTGAGAGGTCAGAGCCAGAATCAGTCTGAGAGGTCAGAGCCAGAATCAGTATGAGAGGTCAGAGCCAGAATCAGTCTGAGAGGTCAGAGCTGGAATCAGTATGAGAGATCAGAGCCAGAACCAGTCTGAGAGGTCAGAGCCAGAATCAGTCTGAGAGGTCAGAGCCGGAATCAGTATGAGAGATCAGAGCCAGAATCAGTCTGAGAGGTCAGAGCCAGAATCAGTATGAGAGGTTAGATCCAGGATTAGTCTGAGAGTTCAGAGCCAGAATCAGTCTGAGAGGTCAGAGCCAGAATCAGACTGAGAGGTCAGAGCCAGAATCAGTATGAGAGGTCAGAGCCAGAATCAGTATGAGAGGTCAGAGCCAGAATCAGTATGAGAGGTCAGAACCAGAATCAGTCTGAGAGGTAAGAGCTAGACGTAGTCTGAGAAGTCAGAGCCAAAATCAGTCTGAGAGGTCAGAGCCAGAAGTATGAGATGTCAGAGCCAGAAGCAGTCTGAAAGGTCAGAGCCAGAATCAGTATGAGAGGTCAGAGCCAGAATCAGTCTGAGAGGTCAGAGCCAGAATCAGTATGAGAGGTCAGAGTCAGAATCAGTATGAAAGGTCAGAGCCAGAATCAGACTGAGAGGTCAGAGCCAGAGTCAGTCTGAGAGGTCAGAGCCAGACTCAGTATGAGAGGTCAGAGCCAGAATAAGTCTGAGAGGTCAGAGCCAGAATCAGTCTGAGAGGTCAGAGCCAGAATCAGTCTGAGAGGTCAGATCCAGAATCGGTATGAGAGGTCATAGCCAGAAGCAGTATGAGAGGTCAGAGCCAGAATCAGTATGAGAGGTCAGAGCCAGAATTAGTATGAGAGGTCAGAGCCGGAATCAGTATGAGAGGTCACAGCCAGAATCAGTATGAGAGGTCAGAGCCAGAAGCAGTAACAAAGGTCAGAGCCAAAATCAGTCTGAGAGATCAGAGCAAGAATCAGTCTGAGAGGTCAGAGCCAGAATCAGTATGAGAGGTCAGAGCCAGAATCAGTATGAGAGGTCAGAGCCAGAATCAGTATGAGAGGTCAGAGCCAGAATCAGTATGAGAGGTCAGAGCCAGAATCAGTATGAGAGTTCAGAGCCAGAATCAGTCTGAGAGGTAAGAGCCAGACGTAGTCTGAGAAGTCAGAGCCAAAATCAGTCTGAGAGGTCAGAGCCAGAAGTATGAGATGTCAGAGCCAGAAGCAGTCTGAAAGGTCAGAGCCAGAATCAGTATGAGAGGTCAGAGCCAGAATCAGTCTGAGAGATCAGAGCCAGAATCAATCTGAGAGGTCAGAGCCAGAAGCAGTATGAGAGGTCAGAGCCGGAATCAGACTGAGAGGTCAGAGCCGGAATCAGACTGAGAGGTCAGAGCCAGAAGCAGTATGAGAGGTCAGAGCCAGAATCAGTCTGAGAGGTCAGATCCAGAATCGGTATGAGAGGTCATAGCCAGAAGCAGTATGAGAGGTCAGAGCCAGAATCAGTATGAGAGGTCAGAGCCAGAATTAGTATGAGAGGTCAGAGCCGGAATCAGTATGAGAGGTCACAGCCAGAATCAGTATGAGAGGTCAGAGCCAGAAGCAGTAACAAAGGTCAGAGCCAAAATCAGTCTGAGAGATCAGAGCAAGAATCAGTCTGAGAGGTCAGAGCCAGAATCAGTATGAGAGGTCAGAGCCAGAATCAGTATGAGAGGTCAGAGCCAGAATCAGTATGAGAGGTCAGAGCCAGAATCAGTATGAGAGGTCAGAGCCAGAATCAGTATGAGAGTTCAGAGCCAGAATCAGTCTGAGAGGTAAGAGCCAGACGTAGTCTGAGAAGTCAGAGCCAAAATCAGTCTGAGAGGTCAGAGCCAGAAGTATGAGATGTCAGAGCCAGAAGCAGTCTGAAAGGTCAGAGCCAGAATCAGTATGAGAGGTCAGAGCCAGAATCAGTCTGAGAGATCAGAGCCAGAATCAATCTGAGAGGTCAGAGCCAGAAGCAGTATGAGAGGTCAGAGCCGGAATCAGACTGAGAGGTCAGAGCCGGAATCAGACTGAGAGGTCAGAGCCAGAAGCAGTATGAGAGGTCAGAGCCAGAATCAGTCTGAGAGGTCAGAGCCAGAATTAGTATGAGAGGTTAGAGCCAGGATCAGTCTGAGAGGTCAGAGCCAGAATCAGTCTGAGAGATCAGAGCCAGAATCAGTCTGAGAGGTCAGAGCCGGAATCAGTATAAGAGATCAGAGCCAGAATCAGTCTGAGAGGTCAGAGCCAGAATCAGTCTGAGAGGTCAGAACCGGAATCAGTATGAGAGATCAGAGCCAGAATCAGTATGAGAGGTCAGAGCCAGAATCAGTCTGAGAGGTCAGAGCCGGAATCAGTATGAGAGATCAGAGCCAGAATCAGTCTGAGAGGTCAGAGCCAGAATCAGTATGAGAGGTTAGAGCCAGGATTAGTCTGAGAGTTCAGAGCCAGAATCAGTATGAGAGGTCAGAGCAAGAATCAGTCTGAGAGTTCAGAGCCAGAATCAGTCTGAGAGGTCAGAGCCAGAATCAGTATGAGAGGTCAGAGCCAGAATCAGTCTGAGAGGTCAGAGCCAGAATCAGTCTGAGAGGTCAGAGCCAGAATCAGTATGAGTGGTCAGAGGCAGAATTAGTATGAGAGGTCAGAGTCAGAATCAGTATGAAAGGTATCAGTATGAGAGGTCAGAGCCAGAATTAGTCTGAGAGGTCAGAGCCAGAAACAGTCTGAGAGGTCAGAGCCAGAATTAGTATGAGAGGTCAGAGCCAGAATCAGTCTGAAAGGTCAGAGCCAGAAACAGTCTGAGAGGTCAGAGCCTGAATCAGTATGAGAGGTCAGAGTCAGAATCAGTATGAAAGGTCAGAGCCAGAATCAGACTGAGAGGTCAGAGCCAGAGTCAGTCTGAGAGGTCAGAGCCAGACTCAGTATGAGAGGTCAGAGCCAGAATAAGTCTGAGAGGTCAGAGCCAGAATCAGTCTGAGAGGTCAGAGCCAGAATCAGTCTGAGAGGTCAGAGCCAGAATCGGTATGAGAGGTCATAGCCAGAAGCAGTATGAGAGGTCAGAGCCAGAATCAGTATGAGAGGTCAGAGCCAGAATTAGTATGAGAGGTCAGAGCCGGAATCAGTATGAGAGGTCACAGCCAGAATCAGTATGAGAGGTCAGAGCCAGAAGCAGTAAAAAAGGTCAGAGCCAAAATCAGTCTGAGAGATCAGAGCAAGAATCAGTCTGAGAGGTCAGAGCCAGAATCAGTATGAGAGGTCAGAGCCAGAATCAGTATGAGAGGTCAGAGCCAGAATCAGTATGAGAGGTCAGAGCCAGAATCAGTATGAGAGGTCAGAGCCAGAATCAGTGTGAGAGGTCAGAGCCAGAATCAGTCTGAGAGGTAAGAGCCAGACGTAGTCTGAGAAGTCAGAGCCAAAATCAGTCTGAGAGGTCAGAGCCAGAAGTTTGAGATGTCAGAGCCAGAAGCAGTCTGAAAGGTCAGAGCCAGAATCAGTATGAGAGGTCAGAGCCAGAATCAGTCTGAGAGATCAGAGCCAGAATCAATCTGAGAGGTCAGAGCCAGAAGCAGTATGAGAGGTCAGAGCCGGAATCAGACTGAGAGGTCAGAGCCGGAATCAGACTGAGAAGTCAGAGCCAGAAGCAGTATGAGAGGTCAGAGCCAGAATCAGTCTGAGAGGTCAGAGCCCGAATTAGTATGAGAGGTTAGAGCCAGGATCAGTCTGAGAGGTCAGAGCCAGAATCAGTCTGAGAGGTTAGAGCCAGAATCAGTCTGAGAGGTCAGAGCCGGAATCAGTATGAGAGATCAGAGCCAGTATCAGTCTGAGAGGTCAGAGCAAGAATCAGTCTGAGAGGTCAGAGCCAGAATCAGTCTGAGAGGTCAGAGCCGGAATCAGTATGAGAGATCAGAGCCAGAATCAGTCTGAGAGGTCAGAGCCAGAATCAGTCTGAGAGGTCAGAGCCGGAATCAGTATGAGAGATCAGAGCCAGAATCAGTCTGAGAGGTCAGAGCCAGAATCAGTATGAGAGGTTAGAGCCAGGATTAGTCTGAGAGTTCAGAGCCAGAATCAGTATGAGAGGTCAGAGCAAGAATCAGTCTGAGAGTTCAGAGCCAGAATCAGTCTGAGAGGTCAGAGCCAGAATCAGTATGAGAGGTCAGAGCCAGAATCAGTCTGAGAGGTCAGAGCTAGAATTAGTATGAGAGGTCAGAGCCAGAATCAGTCTGAGAGGTCAGAGCTAGAATTAGTATGAGAGGTCAGAGCCAGAATCAGTCTGAGAGGTCAGAGCTAGAATCAGTCTGAGAGGTCAGTGCCAGAATCAGTATGAGAGGTCAGAGCCAGAATCAGTATGAAAGGTCGGAGCCAGAATCAGTTTGAGAGGTCAGAGCCAGAATCAGTCTGAGAGGTCAGAGCCAGAATCAGTATGAGAAGTCAGAGCCGGAATCAGTCTGAGAGGTCAGAGCCAGAAGCAGTATGAGATGTCAGAGCCAGAATCAGTCTGAGAGGTCAGAGCTAGAATTAGTATGAGATGTCAGAGCCAGAGTCACTCTGAGAGGTCAGAGCCAGAATCAGTCTGAGAGGTCAGATCCAGAATCAGTCTGAAAGGTCAGAGCCAGAATCAGTCTGAGAGGTCAGAGCGAGAATCAGACTGAGAGGTCAGAGCCGGAATCAGTATGAGAGGTCAGAGCCAGAATTAGTATGAGAGGTTAGAGCCAGGATCAGTCTGAGAGGTCAGAGCCAGAATCAGTCTGAGAGGTCAGAGCCAGAATCAGTATGAGAGGTCAGAGCCAGAATCAGTCTGAGAGGTCAGAGCTGGAATCAGTATGAGAGATCAGAGCCAGAACCAGTCTGAGAGGTCAGAGCCAGAATCAGTCTGAGAGGTCAGAGCCGGAATCAGTATGAGAGATCAGAGCCAGAATCAGTCTGAGAGGTCAGAGCCAGAATCAGTATGAGAGGTTAGATCCAGGATTAGTCTGAGAGTTCAGAGCCAGAATCAGTCTGAGAGGTCAGAGCCAGAATCAGACTGAGAGGTCAGAGCCAGAATCAGTATGAGAGGTCAGAGCCAGAATCAGTATGAGAGGTCAGAGCCAGAATCAGTATGAGAGGTCAGAACCAGAATCAGTCTGAGAGGTAAGAGCTAGACGTAGTCTGAGAAGTCAGAGCCAAAATCAGTCTGAGAGGTCAGAGCCAGAAGTATGAGATGTCAGAGCCAGAAGCAGTCTGAAAGGTCAGAGCCAGAATCAGTATGAGAGGTCAGAGCCAGAATCAGTCTGAGAGGTCAGAGCCAGAATCAGTATGAGAGGTCAGAGTCAGAATCAGTATGAAAGGTCAGAGCCAGAATCAGACTGAGAGGTCAGAGCCAGAGTCAGTCTGAGAGGTCAGAGCCAGACTCAGTATGAGAGGTCAGAGCCAGAATAAGTCTGAGAGGTCAGAGCCAGAATCAGTCTGAGAGGTCAGAGCCAGAATCAGTCTGAGAGGTCAGATCCAGAATCGGTATGAGAGGTCATAGCCAGAAGCAGTATGAGAGGTCAGAGCCAGAATCAGTATGAGAGGTCAGAGCCAGAATTAGTATGAGAGGTCAGAGCCGGAATCAGTATGAGAGGTCACAGCCAGAATCAGTATGAGAGGTCAGAGCCAGAAGCAGTAACAAAGGTCAGAGCCAAAATCAGTCTGAGAGATCAGAGCAAGAATCAGTCTGAGAGGTCAGAGCCAGAATCAGTATGAGAGGTCAGAGCCAGAATCAGTATGAGAGGTCAGAGCCAGAATCAGTATGAGAGGTCAGAGCCAGAATCAGTATGAGAGGTCAGAGCCAGAATCAGTATGAGAGTTCAGAGCCAGAATCAGTCTGAGAGGTAAGAGCCAGACGTAGTCTGAGAAGTCAGAGCCAAAATCAGTCTGAGAGGTCAGAGCCAGAAGTATGAGATGTCAGAGCCAGAAGCAGTCTGAAAGGTCAGAGCCAGAATCAGTATGAGAGGTCAGAGCCAGAATCAGTCTGAGAGATCAGAGCCAGAATCAATCTGAGAGGTCAGAGCCAGAAGCAGTATGAGAGGTCAGAGCCGGAATCAGACTGAGAGGTCAGAGCCGGAATCAGACTGAGAGGTCAGAGCCAGAAGCAGTATGAGAGGTCAGAGCCAGAATCAGTCTGAGAGGTCAGAGCCAGAATTAGTATGAGAGGTTAGAGCCAGGATCAGTCTGAGAGGTCAGAGCCAGAATCAGTCTGAGAGATCAGAGCCAGAATCAGTCTGAGAGGTCAGAGCCGGAATCAGTATAAGAGATCAGAGCCAGAATCAGTCTGAGAGGTCAGAGCCAGAATCAGTCTGAGAGGTCAGAACCGGAATCAGTATGAGAGATCAGAGCCAGAATCAGTATGAGAGGTCAGAGCCAGAATCAGTCTGAGAGGTCAGAGCCGGAATCAGTATGAGAGATCAGAGCCAGAATCAGTCTGAGAGGTCAGAGCCAGAATCAGTATGAGAGGTTAGAGCCAGGATTAGTCTGAGAGTTCAGAGCCAGAATCAGTATGAGAGGTCAGAGCAAGAATCAGTCTGAGAGTTCAGAGCCAGAATCAGTCTGAGAGGTCAGAGCCAGAATCAGTATGAGAGGTCAGAGCCAGAATCAGTCTGAGAGGTCAGAGCCAGAATCAGTCTGAGAGGTCAGAGCCAGAATCAGTATGAGTGGTCAGAGGCAGAATTAGTATGAGAGGTCAGAGTCAGAATCAGTATGAAAGGTATCAGTATGAGAGGTCAGAGCCAGAATTAGTCTGAGAGGTCAGAGCCAGAAACAGTCTGAGAGGTCAGAGCCAGAATTAGTATGAGAGGTCAGAGCCAGAATCAGTCTGAAAGGTCAGAGCCAGAAACAGTCTGAGAGGTCAGAGCCTGAATCAGTATGAGAGGTCAGAGTCAGAATCAGTATGAAAGGTCAGAGCCAGAATCAGACTGAGAGGTCAGAGCCAGAGTCAGTCTGAGAGGTCAGAGCCAGACTCAGTATGAGAGGTCAGAGCCAGAATAAGTCTGAGAGGTCAGAGCCAGAATCAGTCTGAGAGGTCAGAGCCAGAATCAGTCTGAGAGGTCAGAGCCAGAATCGGTATGAGAGGTCATAGCCAGAAGCAGTATGAGAGGTCAGAGCCAGAATCAGTATGAGAGGTCAGAGCCAGAATTAGTATGAGAGGTCAGAGCCGGAATCAGTATGAGAGGTCACAGCCAGAATCAGTATGAGAGGTCAGAGCCAGAAGCAGTAAAAAAGGTCAGAGCCAAAATCAGTCTGAGAGATCAGAGCAAGAATCAGTCTGAGAGGTCAGAGCCAGAATCAGTATGAGAGGTCAGAGCCAGAATCAGTATGAGAGGTCAGAGCCAGAATCAGTATGAGAGGTCAGAGCCAGAATCAGTATGAGAGGTCAGAGCCAGAATCAGTGTGAGAGGTCAGAGCCAGAATCAGTCTGAGAGGTAAGAGCCAGACGTAGTCTGAGAAGTCAGAGCCAAAATCAGTCTGAGAGGTCAGAGCCAGAAGTTTGAGATGTCAGAGCCAGAAGCAGTCTGAAAGGTCAGAGCCAGAATCAGTATGAGAGGTCAGAGCCAGAATCAGTCTGAGAGATCAGAGCCAGAATCAATCTGAGAGGTCAGAGCCAGAAGCAGTATGAGAGGTCAGAGCCGGAATCAGACTGAGAGGTCAGAGCCGGAATCAGACTGAGAAGTCAGAGCCAGAAGCAGTATGAGAGGTCAGAGCCAGAATCAGTCTGAGAGGTCAGAGCCTGAATTAGTATGAGAGGTTAGAGCCAGGATCAGTCTGAGAGGTCAGAGCCAGAATCAGTCTGAGAGGTTAGAGCCAGAATCAGTCTGAGAGGTCAGAGCCGGAATCAGTATGAGAGATCAGAGCCAGTATCAGTCTGAGAGGTCAGAGCAAGAATCAGTCTGAGAGGTCAGAGCCAGAATCAGTCTGAGAGGTCAGAGCCGGAATCAGTATGAGAGATCAGAGCCAGAATCAGTCTGAGAGGTCAGAGCCAGAATCAGTCTGAGAGGTCAGAGCCGGAATCAGTATGAGAGATCAGAGCCAGAATCAGTCTGAGAGGTCAGAGCCAGAATCAGTATGAGAGGTTAGAGCCAGGATTAGTCTGAGAGTTCAGAGCCAGAATCAGTATGAGAGGTCAGAGCAAGAATCAGTCTGAGAGTTCAGAGCCAGAATCAGTCTGAGAGGTCAGAGCCAGAATCAGTATGAGAGGTCAGAGCCAGAATCAGTCTGAGAGGTCAGAGCCAGAATCAGTCTGAGAGGTCAGAGCCAGAATCAGTATGAGAGGTCAGAGGCAGAATTAGTATGAGGTCAGAGCCAGAATCAGTCTGAGAGGTCAGAGCCAGAATCAGTATGAAAGGTATCAGTATGAGAGGTCAGAGCCAGAATCAGTCTGAGAGGTCAGAGCCAGAAACAGTCTGAGAGGTCAGAGCCAGAATCAGTATGAGAGGTCAGAGCCAGAATCAGTCTGAAAGGTCAGAGCCAGAAACAGTCTGAGAGGTCAGAGCCAGAATCAGTATGAGAGGTCAGAGTCAGAATCAGTATGAAAGGTCAGAGCCAGAATCAGACTGAGAGGTCAGAGCCAGAGTCAGTCTGAGAGGTCAGAGCCAGACTCAGTATGAGAGGTCAGAGCCAGAATAAGTCTGAGAGGTCAGAGCCAGAATCAGTCTGAGAGGTCAGAGCCAGAATCAGTCTGAGAGGTCAGAGCCAGAATCGGTATGAGAGGTCATAGCCAGAAGCAGTATGAGAGGTCAGAGCCAGAATCAGTATGAGAGGTCAGAGCCAGAATTAGTATGAGAGGTCAGAGCCGGAATCAGTATGAGAGGTCACAGCCAGAATCAGTATGAGAGGTCAGAGCCAGAAGCAGTAAAAAAGGTCAGAGCCAAAATCAGTCTGAGAGATCAGAGCAAGAATCAGTCTGAGAGGTCAGAGCCAGAATCAGTATGAGAGGTCAGAGCCAGAATCAGTATGAGAGGTCAGAGCCAGAATCAGTATGAGAGGTCAGAGCCAGAATCAGTATGAGAGGTCAGAGCCAGAATCAGTGTGAGAGGTCAGAGCCAGAATCAGTCTGAGAGGTAAGAGCCAGACGTAGTCTGAGAAGTCAGAGCCAAAATCAGTCTGAGAGGTCAGAGCCAGAAGTTTGAGATGTCAGAGCCAGAAGCAGTCTGAAAGGTCAGAGCCAGAATCAGTATGAGAGGTCAGAGCCAGAATCAGTCTGAGAGATCAGAGCCAGAATCAATCTGAGAGGTCAGAGCCAGAAGCAGTATGAGAGGTCAGAGCCGGAATCAGACTGAGAGGTCAGAGCCGGAATCAGACTGAGAAGTCAGAGCCAGAAGCAGTATGAGAGGTCAGAGCCAGAATCAGTCTGAGAGGTCAGAGCCTGAATTAGTATGAGAGGTTAGAGCCAGGATCAGTCTGAGAGGTCAGAGCCAGAATCAGTCTGAGAGGTTAGAGCCAGAATCAGTCTGAGAGGTCAGAGCCGGAATCAGTATGAGAGATCAGAGCCAGTATCAGTCTGAGAGGTCAGAGCAAGAATCAGTCTGAGAGGTCAGAGCCAGAATCAGTCTGAGAGGTCAGAGCCGGAATCAGTATGAGAGATCAGAGCCAGAATCAGTCTGAGAGGTCAGAGCCAGAATCAGTCTGAGAGGTCAGAGCCGGAATCAGTATGAGAGATCAGAGCCAGAATCAGTCTGAGAGGTCAGAGCCAGAATCAGTATGAGAGGTTAGAGCCAGGATTAGTCTGAGAGTTCAGAGCCAGAATCAGTATGAGAGGTCAGAGCAAGAATCAGTCTGAGAGTTCAGAGCCAGAATCAGTCTGAGAGGTCAGAGCCAGAATCAGTATGAGAGGTCAGAGCCAGAATCAGTCTGAGAGGTCAGAGCCAGAATCAGTCTGAGAGGTCAGAGCCAGAATCAGTATGAGAGGTCAGAGGCAGAATTAGTATGAGGTCAGAGCCAGAATCAGTCTGAGAGGTCAGAGCCAGAATCAGTATGAAAGGTATCAGTATGAGAGGTCAGAGCCAGAATCAGTCTGAGAGGTCAGAGCCAGAAACAGTCTGAGAGGTCAGAGCCAGAATCAGTATGAGAGGTCAGAGCCAGAATCAGTCTGAAAGGTCAGAGCCAGAAACAGTCTGAGAGGTCAGAGCCAGAATCAGTATGAGAGGTCAGAGTCAGAATCAGTATGAAAGGTCAGAGCCAGAATCAGACTGAGAGGTCAGAGCCAGAGTCAGTCTGAGAGGTCAGAGCCAGACTCAGTATGAGAGGTCAGAGCCAGAATAAGTCTGAGAGGTCAGAGCCAGAATCAGTCTGAGAGGTCAGAGCCAGAATCAGTCTGAGAGGTCAGAGCCAGAATCGGTATGAGAGGTCATAGCCAGAAGCAGTATGAGAGGTCAGAGCCAGAATCAGTATGAGAGGTCAGAGCCAGAATTAGTATGAGAGGTCAGAGCCGGAATCAGTATGAGAGGTCACAGCCAGAATCAGTATGAGAGGTCAGAGCCAGAAGCAGTAACAAAGGTCAGAGCCAAAATCAGTCTGAGAGATCAGAGCAAGAATCAGTCTGAGAGGTCAGAGCCAGAATCAGTATGAGAGGTCAGAGCCAGAATCAGTATGAGAGGTCAGAGCCAGAATCAGTATGAGAGGTCAGAGCCAGAATCAGTATGAGAGGTCAGAGCCAGAATCAGTCTGAGAGGTAAGAGCCAGACGTAGTCTGAGAAGTCAGAGCTAAAATCAGTCTGAGAGGGCAGAGCCAGAAGTATGAGATGTCAGAGCCAGAAGCAGTCTGAAAGGTCAGAGCCAGAATCAGTATGAGAGGTCAGAGCCAGAATCAGTCTGAGAGATCAGAGCCAGAATCAATCTGAGAGGTCAGAGCCAGAAGCAGTATGAGAGGTCAGAGCCGGAATCAGACTGAGAGGTCAGAGCCGGAATCAGACTGAGAGGTCAGAGCCAGAAGCAGTATGAGAGGTCAGAGCCAGAATCAGTCTGAGGGTGCATTCAGACTACGTAACGCCGGGCGTGTATGAGAGCCGTACACGCCGGCATTACGGCAGACTGCCGAACACTTCCCATTCACTTCAATGGGAGCGCTCGTAAACGCCGCTGTTACGAGCGCTCCCATTGAAGTGTATGGGAAGTGTTCGGCAGTCTGCCGTAATGCCGGCGTGTACGGCTCTCATACACGCCCGGCGTTACGTAGTCTGAATGCACCCTGAGAGGTCAGAGCCAGAATTAGTATGAGAGGTTAGAGCCAGGATCAGTCTGAGAGGTCAGAGCCAGAATCAGTCTGAGAGGTCAGAGCCAGAATCAGTCTGAGAGGTCAGAGCCAAAAACAGTCTGAGAGGTCAGAGCCAGAATCAGTCTGAAAGGTCAGAGCCAGAATTAGTATGAGAGGTCAGATCCAGAATCAGTATGAGAGGTCAGAGCCAGAATCAGTCTGAGAGGTCAGAGCCAGAATCAGTCTGAGAGGTCAGAGCCAGAATCAGTCTGAGAGGTCAGAGCCAGAATCAGTCTGAGAGGTCAGAGCCAGAATCAGTCTGAGAGGTCAGAGCCAGAATCGGTCTGAGAGGTCAGAGCCAGAATCGGTCTGAGAGTTCAGAGCCAGAATCAGTCTGAAAGGTCAGAGCCAGAATCAGTATGAGAGGTCAGAGCCAGAATCAGTATGAGAGGTCAGAGCCAGAATCAGTATGAAAGGTCAGAGCCAGAATCAGTCTGAAAGGTCAGAGCCAGAAACAGTATGAAAGGTCAGAGCCAGAATCAGTATGAGAGGTCAGAGCCAGAATCAGTCTGAGAGGTCAGAGCCAGAATCAGTCTGAGAGGTCAGAGCCAGAATCAGTCTGAGAGGTCAGAGCCAGAATCGGTATGAGAGGTCAGAGCCAGAAGCAGTATGAGAGGTCAGAGCCAGAATCAGTATGAGAGGTCAGAGCCAGAAGCAGTATGAGATGTCAGAGCCAGAATGAGTCTGAGAGGTCAGAGCTAGAATTAGTATGAGAGGTCAGAGCCAGAATCAGTCTGAGAGGTCAGAGCTAGAATCAGTCTGAGAGGTCAGAGCCAGAATCAGTCTGAGAGGTCAGAGCCAGAATCGGTATGAGAGGTCATAGCCAGAAGCAGTATGAGAGGTCAGAGCCAGAATCAGTATGAGAGGTAAGAGCCCGGAATCAGACTGAGAGGTCAGAGCCAGAATCAGACTCAGAGGTCAGAGCCAGAATCAGTATGAGAGGTCAGAGCCAGAATCAGTATGAGAGGTCAGAGCCAGAATCAGAATGAGACGTCAGAGCCAGAATCAGTCTGAGAGGTCAGAGCCAGAATCAGTATGAGAGGTCAGAGCCAGAATCAGTATGAGACGTCAGAGCCAGAATCAGTATGAAAGGTCAGAGCCAGAATCAGTCTGAGAGGTCAGAGCCAGAATCGGTCTGAGAGTTCAGAGCCAGAATCAGTCTGAAAGGTCAGAGCCAGAATCAGTATGAGAGGTCAGAGCCAGAATCAGTATGAGAGGTCAGAGCCAGAATCAGTATGAAAGGTCAGAGCCAGAATCAGTCTGAAAGGTCAGAGCCAGAAACAGTATGAAAGGTCAGAGCCAGAATCAGTATGAGAGGTCAGAGCCAGAATCAGTCTGAGAGGTCAGAGCCAGAATCAGTCTGAGAGGTCAGAGCCAGAATCAGTCTGAGAGGTCAGAGCCAGAATCAGTCTGAGAGGTCAGAGCCAGAATCGGTATGAGAGGTCAGAGCCAGAAGCAGTATGAGAGGTCAGAGCCAGAATCAGTATGAGAGGTCAGAGCCAGAAGCAGTATGAGATGTCAGAGCCAGAATGAGTCTGAGAGGTCAGAGCTAGAATTAGTATGAGAGGTCAGAGCCAGAATCAGTCTGAGAGGTCAGAGCTAGAATCAGTCTGAGAGGTCAGAGCCAGAATCAGTCTGAGAGGTCAGAGCCAGAATCGGTATGAGAGGTCATAGCCAGAAGCAGTATGAGAGGTCAGAGCCAGAATCAGTATGAGAGGTAAGAGCCCGGAATCAGACTGAGAGGTCAGAGCCAGAATCAGACTCAGAGGTCAGAGCCAGAATCAGTATGAGAGGTCAGAGCCAGAATCAGTATGAGAGGTCAGAGCCAGAATCAGTATGAGACGTCAGAGCCAGAATCAGTCTGAGAGGTCAGAGCCAGAATCAGTATGAGAGGTCAGAGCCAGAATCAGTCTGAGAGGTCAGAGCCAGAATCAGTATGAGAAGTCAGAGCCGGAATCAGTCTGAGAGGTCAGAGCCAGAAGCAGTATGAGATGTCAGAGCCAGAATCAGTCTGAGAGGTCAGAGATAGAATTAGTATGAGATGTCAGAGCCAGAGTCAGTCTGAGAGGTCAGAGCTAGAATCAGTCTGAGAGGTCAGAGCCAGAATCAGTCTGAAAGGTCAGAGCCAGAATCAGTCTGAGAGGTCAGAGCCAGAATCAGTCTGAGAGGTCAGAGCCAGAATCAGTCTGAGAGGTCAGAGCCAGAAACAGTCTGAGAGGTCAGAGCCAGAATCAGTATAAGAGGTCAGAGCCAGAATCAGTCTGAAAGGTCAGAGCCAGAAACAGTCTGAGAGGTCAGAGCCAGAATCAGTATGAGAGGTCAGAGTCAGAATCAGTATGAAAGGTCAGAGCCAAAATCAGACTGAGAGGTCAGAGCCAGAGTCAGTCTGAGAGGTCAGAGCCAGACTCAGTATGAGAGGTCAGAGCCAGAATAAGTCTGAGAGGTCAGAGCCAGAATCAGTCTGAGAGGTCAGAGCCAGAATCAGTCTGAGAGGTCAGAGCCAGAATCGGTATGAGAGGTCATAGCCAGAAGCAGTATGAGAGGTCAGAGCCAGAATCAGTATGAGAGGTCAGAGCCAGAATCAGTATGAGAGGTCAGAGCCGGAATCAGTATGAGAGGTCACAGCCAGAATCAGTATGAGAGGTCAGAGCCAGAAGCAGTAACAAAGGTCAGAGCCAAAATCAGACTCAGAGGTCAGAGCCAGAATCAGTATGAGAGGTCAGAGCCAGAATCAGTATGAGAGGTCAGAGCCAGAATCAGTATGAGACGTCAGAGCCAGAATCAGTCTGAGAGGTCAGAGCCAGAATCAGTATGAGAGGTCAGAGCCAGAATCAGTATGAGACGTCAGAGCCAGAATCAGTATGAAAGGTCAGAGCCAGAATCAGTTTGAGAGGTCAGAGCCAGAATCAGTCTGAGAGGTCAGAGCCAGAATCAGTATGAGAAGTCAGAGCCGGAATCAGTCTGAGAGGTCAGAGCCAGAAGCAGTATGAGATGTCAGAGCCAGAATCAGTCTGAGAGGTCAGAGATAGAATTAGTATGAGATGTCAGAGCCAGAGTCAGTCTGAGAGGTCAGAGCTAGAATCAGTCTGAGAGGTCAGAGCCAGAATCAGTCTGAAAGGTCAGAGCCAGAATCAGTCTGAGAGGTCAGAGCCAGAATCAGTCTGAGAGGTCAGAGCCAGAATCAGTCTGAGAGGTCAGAGCCAGAAACAGTCTGAGAGGTCAGAGCCAGAATCAGTATAAGAGGTCAGAGCCAGAATCAGTCTGAAAGGTCAGAGCCAGAAACAGTCTGAGAGGTCAGAGCCAGAATCAGTATGAGAGGTCAGAGTCAGAATCAGTATGAAAGGTCAGAGCCAAAATCAGACTGAGAGGTCAGAGCCAGAGTCAGTCTGAGAGGTCAGAGCCAGACTCAGTATGAGAGGTCAGAGCCAGAATAAGTCTGAGAGGTCAGAGCCAGAATCAGTCTGAGAGGTCAGAGCCAGAATCAGTCTGAGAGGTCAGAGCCAGAATCGGTATGAGAGGTCATAGCCAGAAGCAGTATGAGAGGTCAGAGCCAGAATCAGTATGAGAGGTCAGAGCCAGAATCAGTATGAGAGGTCAGAGCCGGAATCAGTATGAGAGGTCACAGCCAGAATCAGTATGAGAGGTCAGAGCCAGAAGCAGTAACAAAGGTCAGAGCCAAAATCAGTCTGAGAGATCAGAGCAAGAATCAGTCTGAGAGGTCAGAGCCAGAATCAGTATGAGAGGTCAGAGCCAGAATCAGTATGAGAGGTCAGAGCCAGAATCAGTCTGAGAGGTCAGAGCCAGAATCAGTATGAGAGGTCAGAGCCAGAATCAGTATGAGACGTCAGAGCCAGAATCAGTATGAAAGGTCAGAGCCAGAATCAGTTTGAGAGGTCAGAGCCAGAATCATTCTGAGAGGTCAGAGCCAGAATCAGTATGAGAAGTCAGAGCCGGAATCAGCCTGAGAGGTCAGAGCCAGAAGCAGTATGAGATGTCAGAGCCAGAATCAGTCTGAGAGGTCAGAGATAGAATTAGTATGAGATGTCAGAGCCAGAGTCAGTCTGAGAGGTCAGAGCCAGAATCAGTCTGAGAGGTCAGAGCCAGAATCAGTCTGAAAGGTCAGAGCCAGAATCAGTCTGAGAGGTCAGAGCCAGAATCAGTCTGAGAGGTCAGAGCCAGAATCAGTCTGAGAGGTCAGAGCCAGAAACAGTCTGAGAGGTCAGAGCCAGAATCAGTCTGAAAGGTCAGAGCCAGAAACAGTCTGAGAGGTCAGAGCCAGAATCAGTATGAGAGGTCAGAGTCAGAATCAGTATGAAAGGTCAGAGCCAGAATCAGACTGAGAGGTCAGAGCCAGAGTCAGTCTGAGAGGTCAGAGCCAGACTCAGTATGAGAGGTCAGAGCCAGAATAAGTCTGAGAGGTCAGAGCCAGAATCAGTCTGAGAGGTCAGAGCCAGAATCAGTCTGAGAGGTCAGAGCCAGAATCGGTATGAGAGGTCATAGCCAGAAGCAGTATGAGAGGTCAGAGCCAGAATCAGTATGAGAGGTCAGAGCCAGAATTAGTATGAGAGGTCAGAGCCGGAATCAGTATGAGAGGTCACAGCCAGAATCAGTATGAGAGGTCAGAGCCAGAAGCAGTAAAAAAGGTCAGAGCCAAAATCAGTCTGAGAGATCAGAGCAAGAATCAGTCTGAGAGGTCAGAGCCAGAATCAGTATGAGAGGTCAGAGCCAGAATCAGTATGAGAGGTCAGAGCCAGAATCAGTATGAGAGGTCAGAGCCAGAATCAGTATGAGAGGTCAGAGCCAGAATCAGTATGAGAGGTCAGAGCCAGAATCAGTCTGAGAGGTAAGAGCCAGACGTAGTCTGAGAAGTCAGAGCCAAAATCAGTCTGAGAGGTCAGAGCCAGAAGTATGAGATGTCAGAGCCAGAAGCAGTCTGAAAGGTCAGAGCCAGAATCAGTATGAGAGGTCAGAGCCAGAATCAGTCTGAGAGATCAGAGCCAGAATCAATCTGAGAGGTCAGAGCCAGAAGCAGTATGAGAGGTCAGAGCCGGAATCAGACTGAGAGGTCAGAGCCGGAATCAGACTGAGAGGTCAGAGCCAGAAGCAGTATGAGAGGTCAGAGCCAGAATCAGTCTGAGAGGTCAGAGCCTGAATTAGTATGAGAGGTTAGAGCCAGGATCAGTCTGAGAGGTCAGAGTCAGAATCAGTCTGAGAGGTCAGAGCCAGAATTAGTATGAGAGGTTAGAGCCAGGATCAGTCTGAGAGGTCAGAGCCAGAATCAGTCTGAGAGGTCAGAGCCAAAATCAGTCTGAGAGGTCAGAGCCGGAATCAGTATGAGAGATCAGAGCCAGTATCAGTCTGAGAGGTCAGAGCAAGAATCAGTCTGAGAGGTCAGAGCCAGAATCAGTCTGAGAGGTCAGAGCCGGAATCAGTATGAGAGATCAGAGCCAGAATCAGTCTGAGAGGTCAGAGCCAGAATCAGTCTGAGAGGTCAGAGCCGGAATCAGTATGAGAGATCAGAGCCAGAATCAGTCTGAGAGGTCAGAGCCAGAATCAGTATGAGAGGTTAGAGCCAGGATTAGTCTGAGAGTTCAGAGCCAGAATCAGTATGAGAGGTCAGAGCAAGAATCAGTCTGAGAGTTCAGAGCCAGAATCAGTCTGAGAGGTCAGAGCCAGAATCAGTATGAGAGGTCAGAGCCAGAATCAGTCTGAGAGGTCAGAGCCAGAATCAGTCTGAGAGGTCAGAGCCAGAATCAGTATGAGAGGTCAGAGGCAGAATTAGTATGAGGTCAGAGCCAGAATCAGTCTGAGAGGTCAGAGCCAGAATCAGTCTGAGAGGTCAGAGCCAGAATCGGTATGAGAGGTCATAGCCAGAAGCAGTATGAGAGGTCAGAGCCAGAATCAGTATGAGAGGTCAGAGCCAGAATCAGTATGAGAGGTCAGAGCCGGAATCAGTATGAGAGGTCACAGCCAGAATCAGTATGAGAGGTCAGAGCCAGAAGCAGTAACAAAGGTCAGAGCCAAAATCAGTCTGAGAGATCAGAGCAAGAATCAGTCTGAGAGGTCAGAGCCAGAATCAGTATGAGAGGTCAGAGCCAGAATCAGTATGAGAGGTCAGAGCCAGAATCAGTATGAGAGGTCAGAGCCAGAATCAGTCTGAGAGGTCAGAGCCAGAATCAGTATGAGAGGTCAGAGCCAGAATCAGTATGAGACGTCAGAGCCAGAATCAGTATGAAAGGTCAGAGCCAGAATCAGTTTGAGAGGTCAGAGCCAGAATCATTCTGAGAGGTCAGAGCCAGAATCAGTATGAGAAGTCAGAGCCGGAATCAGTCTGAGAGGTCAGAGCCAGAAGCAGTATGAGATGTCAGAGCCAGAATCAGTCTGAGAGGTCAGAGATAGAATTAGTATGAGATGTCAGAGCCAGAGTCAGTCTGAGAGGTCAGAGCCAGAATCAGTCTGAGAGGTCAGAGCCAGAATCAGTCTGAAAGGTCAGAGCCAGAATCAGTCTGAGAGGTCAGAGCCAGAATCAGTCTGAGAGGTCAGAGCCAGAATCAGTCTGAGAGGTCAGAGCCAGAAACAGTCTGAGAGGTCAGAGCCAGAATCAGTCTGAAAGGTCAGAGCCAGAAACAGTCTGAGAGGTCAGAGCCAGATTCAGTATGAGAGGTCAGAGTCAGAATCAGTATGAAAGGTCAGAGCCAGAATCAGACTGAGAGGTCAGAGCCAGAGTCAGTCTGAGAGGTCAGAGCCAGACTCAGTATGAGAGGTCAGAGCCAGAATAAGTCTGAGAGGTCAGAGCCAGAATCAGTCTGAGAGGTCAGAGCCAGAATCAGTCTGAGAGGTCAGAGCCGGAATCAGTATGAGAGGTCACAGCCAGAATCAGTATGAGAGGTCAGATCCAGAAGCAGTAACAAAGGTCAGAGCCAAAATCAGTCTGAGAGATCAGAGCAAGAATCAGTCTGAGAGGTCAGAGCCAGAATCAGTATGAGAGGTCAGAGCCAGAATCAGTATGAGAGGTCAGAGCCAGAATCAGTATGAGAGGTCAGAGCCAGAATCAGTATGAGAGGTCAGAGCCAGAATCAGTCTGAGAGGTAAGAGCCAGACGTAGTCTGAGAAGTCAGAGCCAAAATCAGTCTGAGAGGTCAGAGCCAGAAGTATGAGATGTCAGAGCCAGAAGCAGTCTGAAAGGTCAGAGCCAGAATCAGTATGAGAGGTCAGAGCCAGAATCAGTCTGAGAGATCAGAGCCAGAATCAATCTGAGAGGTCAGAGCCAGAAGCAGTATGAGAGGTCAGAGCCGGAATCAGACTGAGAGGTCAGAGCCGGAATCAGACTGAGAGGTCAGAGCCAGAAGCAGTATGAGAGGTCAGAGCCAGAATCAGTCTGAGAGGTCAGAGCCAGAATTAGTATGAGAGGTTAGAGCCAGGATCAGTCTGAGAGGTCAGAGCCAGAATCAGTATGAGAGGTTAGAGCCAGGATTAGTCTGAGAGTTCAGAGCCAGAATCAGTATGAGAGGTCAGAGCAAGAATCAGTCTGAGAGGTCAGAGCCAGAATCAGTCTGAGAGGTCAGAGCCAGAATCAGTCTGAGAGGTCAGAGCCAGAATCAGTATGAGAGGTCAGAGCCAGAATCAGTCTGAGAGGTCAGAGCCAGAATCAGTCTGAGAGGTCAGAGCTAGAATCTGTATGAGAGGTCAGAGGCAGAATTAGTATGAGGTCAGAGCCAGAATCAGTCTGAGAGGTCAGAGCCAGAATCAGTATGAAAGGTATCAGTATGAGAGGTCAGAGCCAGAATCAGTCTGAGAGGTCAGAGCCAGAATCAGTCTGAGAGGTCAGAGCCAGAATCATTCTGAGAGGTCAGAGCCAGAATCAGTATGAGAGATCAGAGCCAGAATCAGTCTGAGAGGTCAGAGCCAGAATCAGTATGAGAGGTCAGAGCCAGAATCAGTATGAGAGATCAGAGCCAGAATCAGTCTGAGAGGTCAGAGCCAGAATCAGTATGAGAGGTCAGAGCCAGAATCAGTCTGAGAGGTCAGAGGCAGAATTAGTATGAGGTCAGAGCCAGAATCAGTCTGAGAGGTCAGAGGCAGAATTAGTATGAGGTCAGAGCCAGAATCAGTATGAGAGGTCAGAGCCAGAATCAATATGAGAGGTCAGAGCCAAAATCAGCATGAGAGATCAGAGCCAGAATCAGTCTGAGAGGTCAGAGCCAGAATCAGTATGAGAAGTCAGAGCCAGAATCTGTCTGAGAGGTCAGAGGCAGAATTAGTATGAGGTCAGAGCCAGAATCAGTCTGAGAGGTCAGAGCCAGAATCAGTATGAAAGGTCAGAGCCAGAATCAGTATGAGAGGTCAGAGCCAGAATCAGTATGAGAGATCAGAGCCAGAAGAAGTATGAGATGTCAGAGCCAGAATCAGTCTGAAAGGTCAGAGCCAGAATCAGTATGAGGTCAGAGCCAGAATCAGACTGAGAGGTCAGAGCCGGAATCAGTCTGAGAGGTCAGAGCCGGAATCAGTCTGAGAGGTGAGAGCCAGAAGCAGTCTGAGAAGTCAGAGCCAGAATCAGTCTGAGAGGTGAGAGCCAGAATTAGTACGAGAGGTCAGAGCCAGAATCTGTCTGAGAGGTCAGAGCCAGAATCAGTCTGAGAGGTCAGAGCCAGAATCAGTCTGAGAGGTCAGAGCCAGAATCAGTCTGAGAGGTCAGAGCCAGAATCAGTCTGAGAGGTCAGAGCCAGAATCAGTCTGAGAGGTCAGAGCCAGAATCAGTATGAGAGGTCAGAGCCAGAATCAGTCTGAAAGGTCAGAGCCAGAAACAGTCTGAGAGGTCAGAGCCAGAATCAGTATGAGAGGTCAGAGTCAGAATCAGTATGAAAGGTCAGAGCCAGAATCAGACTGAGAGGTCAGAGCCAGAGTAAGTCTGAGAGGTCAGAGCCAGACTCAGTATGAGAGGTCAGAGCCAGAATAAGTCTGAGAGGTCAGAGCCAGAATCAGTCTGAGAGGTCAGAGCCAGAATCAGTCTGAGAGGTCAGAGCCAGAATCGGTATGAGAGGTCATAGCCAGAATCAGTATGAGAAGTCAGAGCCAGAATCAGTATGAGAGGTCAGAGCCAGAATTAGTATGAGAGGTCAGAGCCGGAATCAGTATGAGAGGTCACATCCAGAATCAGTATGAGAGGTCAGAGCCAGAAGCAGTAACAAAGGTCAGAGCCAAAATCAGTCTGAGAGATCAGAGCCAGAATCAGTATGAGAGGTCAGAGCCAGAATCAGTCTGAGAGGTAAGAGCCAGACGTAGTCTGAGAAGTCAGAGCCAAAATCAGTCTGAGAGGTCAGAGCCAGAAGTATGAGATGTCAGAGCCAGAAGCAGTCTGAAAGGTCAGAGCCAGAATCAGTATGAGAGGTCATAGCCAGAATCAGTCTGAGAGATCAGAGCCAGAATCAATCTGAGAGGTCAGAGCCAGAAGCAGTATGAGAGGTCAGAGCCGGAATCAGACTGAGAGGTCAGAGCCGGAATCAGACTGAGAGGTCAGAGCCAGAAGCAGTATGAGAGGTCAGAGCCAGAATCAGTCTGAGAGGTCAGAGCCAGAATTAGTATGAGAGGTTAGAGCCAGGATCAGTCTGAGAGGTCAGAGCCAGAATCAGTCTGAGAGGTCAGAGCCAAAAACAGTCTGAGAGGTCAGAGCCAGAATCAGTCTGAAAGGTCAGAGCCAGAATTAGTATGAGAGGTCAGATCCAGAATCAGTATGAGAGGTCAGAGCCAGAATCAGTCTGAGAGGTCAGAGCCAGAATCAGTCTGAGAGGTCAGAGCCAGAATCAGTATGAGAGGTAAGAGCCAGAATCAGTCTGAGAGGTCAGAGTCAGAATCAGTCTTAGAGGTCAGAGCCAGAATCAGTCTGAGAGGTCAGAGCCAGAATCAGTATGAGAGGTCAGAGCCAGAATCAGTCTGAGAGGTCAGAGCCAGAATCAGTATGAGAGATCAGAGCCAGAATCAGTATGAGAGGTCAGAGCCAGAATCAGTCTGAGAGGTCAGAGCCAGAATCGGTCTGAGAGTTCAGAGCCAGAATCAGTCTGAAAGGTCAGAGCCAGAATCAGTATGAGAGGTCAGAGCCAGAATCAGTATGAGAGGTCAGAGCCAGAATCAGTATGAAAGGTCAGAGCCAGAATCAGTCTGAAAGGTCAGAGCCAGAAACAGTATGAAAAGTCAGAGCCAGAATCAGTATGAGAGGTCAGAGCCAGAATCAGTCTGAGAGGTCAGAGCCAGAATCAGTATGAGAGGTCAGAGCCAGAATCAGTCTGAGAGGTCAGAGCCAGAATCAGTCTGAGAGGTCAGAGCCAGAATCGGTATGAGAGGTCAGAGCCAGAAGCAGTATGAGAGGTCAGAGCCAGAATCAGTATGAGAGGTCAGAGCCAGAAGCAGTATGAGATGTCAGAGCCAGAATCAGTCTGAGAGGTCAGAGCTAGAATTAGTATGAGAGGTCAGAGCCAGAATCAGTCTGAGAGGTCAGAGCTAGAATCAGTCTGAGAGGTCAGAGCCAGAATCAGTCTGAGAGGTTAGAGCCAGAATCGGTATGAGAGGTCATAGCCAGAAGCAGTATGAGAGGTCAGAGCCAGAATCAGTATGAGAGGTCAGAGCCCGGAATCAGACTGAGAGGTCAGAGCCAGAATCAGACTCAGAGGTCAGAGCCAGAATCAGTATGATAGGTCAGAGCCAGAATCAGTATGAGAGGTCAGAGCCAGAATCAGTTTAAAAGGTGAGAGCCAGAATCAGTCTGAGAGGTCATAGCCAGAATCAGTATGAGAGGTCAGAGCCAGAATCAGTATGAGAGGTCAGAGCCAGAATCAGTATGAAAGGTCAGAGCCAGAATCAGTTTGAGAGGTCAGAGCCAGAATCAGTCTGAGAGGTCAGAGCCAGAATCAGTATGAGAAGTCAGAGCCGGAATCAGTCTGAGAAGTCAGAGCCAGAAGCAGTATGAGATGTCAGAGCCAGAATCAGTCTGAGAGGTCAGAGCTAGAATTAGTATGAGATGTCAGAGCCAGAGTCAATCTGAGAGGTCAGAGCCAGAATCAGTCTGAGAGGTCAGAGCCAGAATCAGTCTGAAAGGTCAGAGCCAGAATCAGTCTGAGAGGTCAGAGCCAGAATCAGTCTGAGAGGTCAGAGCCAGAATCAGTCTGAGAGGTCAGAGCCAAAAACAGTCTGAGAGGTCAGAGCCAGAATCAGTATGAGAGGTCAGAGCCAGAATCAGTCTGAAAGGTCAGAGCCAGAAACAGTCTGAGAGGTCAGAGCCTGAATCAGTATGAGAGGACAGAGTCAGAATCAGTATGAAAGGTCAGAGCCAGAATCAGACTGAGAGGTCAGAGCCAGAGTCAGTCTGAGAGGTCAGAGCCAGACTCAGTATGAGAGGTCAGAGCCAGAATCAGTCTGAGAGGTCAGAGCCAGAATCAGTCTGAGAGGTCAGATCCAGAATCGGTATGAGAGGTCATAGCCAGAAGCAGTATGAGAGGTCAGAGCCAGAATCAGTATGAGAGGTCAGAGCCAGAATTAGTATGAGAGGTCAGAGCCGGAATCAGTATGAGAGGTCACAGCCAGAATCAGTATGAGAGGTCAGAGCCAGAAGCAGTAACAAAGGTCAGAGCCAAAATCAGTCTGAGAGATCAGAGCAAGAATCAGTCTGAGAGGTCAGAGCCAGAATCAGTATGAGAGGTCAGAGCCAGAATCAGTATGAGAGGTCAGAGCCAGAATCAGTATGAGAGGTCAGAGCCAGAATCAGTATGAGAGGTCAGAGCCAGAATCAGTATGAGAGTTCAGAGCCAGAATCAGTCTGAGAGGTCAGAGCCAGAATCAGTATGAGAGGTCAGAGCCAGAATCAGTATGAGAGTTCAGAGCCAGAATCAGTCTGAGAGGTAAGAGCCAGACGTAGTCTGAGAAGTCAGAGCCAAAATCAGTCTGAGAGGTCAGAGCCAGAAGTATGAGATGTCAGAGCCAGAAGCAGTCTGAAAGGTCAGAGCCAGAATCAGTATGAGAGGTCAGAGCCAGAATCAGTCTGAGAGATCAGAGCCAGAATCAATCTGAGATGTCAGAGCCAGAAGCAGTATGAGAGGTCAGAGCCGGAATCAGACTGAGAGGTCAGAGCCGGAATCAGACTGAGAGGTCAGAGCCAGAAGCAGTATGAGAGGTCAGAGCCAGAATCAGTCTGAGAGGTCAGAGCCAGAATTAGTTTGAGAGGTTAGAGCAAGGATCAGTCTGAGAGGTCAGAGCCAGAATCAGTCTGAGAGGTCAGAGCCAGAATCAGTCTGAGAGGTCAGAGCCGGAATCAGTATGAGAGATCAGAGCCAGAATCAGTCTGAGCGGTCAGAGCCAGAATCAGTCTGAGAGGTCAGAACCGGAATCAGTATGAGAGATCAGAGCCAGAATCAGTCTGAGAGGTCAGAGCCAGAATCAGTCTGAGAGGTCAGAGCCGGAATCAGTATGAGAGATCAGAGCCAGAATCAGTCTGAGAGGTCAGAGCCAGAATCAGTATGAGAGGTTAGAGCCAGGATTAGTCTGAGAGTTCAGAGCCAGAATCAGTATGAGAGGTCAGAGCAAGAATCAGTCTGAGAGTTCAGAGCCAGAATCAGTCTGAGAGGTGAGAGCCAGAATCAGTATGAGAGGTCAGAGCCAGAATCAGTCTGAGAAGTCAGAGCCAGAATCAGTCTGAGAGGTCAGAGCCAGAATCAGTATGAGAGGTCAGAGTCTGAATTAGTATGAGGTCAGAGCCAGAATCAGTCTGAGACGTCAGAGCCAGAATCAGTATGAAAGGTATCAGTATGAGAGGTCAGAGCCAGAATCAGTCTGAGAGGTCAGAGCCAGAAACAGTCTGAGAGGTCAGAGCCAGAATCAGTATGAGAGGTCAGAGCCAGAATCAGTCTGAAAGGTCAGAGCCAGAAACAGTCTGAGAGGTCAGAGCCAGAATCAGTATGAGAGGTCAGAGCCAGAATCAGTATGAAAGGTCAGAGCCAGAATCAGACTGAGAGGTCAGAGCCAGAGTCAGTCTGAGAGGTCAGAGCCAGACTCAGTATGAGAGGTCAGAGCCAGAATAAGTCTGAGAAGTCAGAGCCAGAATCAGTCTGAGAGGTCAGAGCCAGAATCAGTCTGAGAGGTCAGATCCAGAATCGGTATGAGAGGTCATAGCCAGAACCAGTATGAGAGGTCAGAGCCAGAATCAGTATGAGAGGTCAGAGCCAGAATTAGTATGAGAGGTCAGAGCCGGAATCAGTATGAGAGGTCACAGCCAGAATCAGTATGAGAGGTCAGAGCCAGAAGCAGTAACAAAGGTCAGAGCCAAAATCAGTCTGAGAGATCAGAGCAAGAATCAGTCTGAGAGGTCAGAGCCAGAATCAGTATGAGAGGTCAGAGCAAGAATCAGTATGAGAGGTCAGAGCCAGAATCAGTATGAGAGGTCAGAGCCAGAATCAGTATGAGAGTTCAGAGCCAGAATCAGTCTGAGAGGTAAGAGCCAGACGTAGTCTGAGAAGTCAGAGCCAAAATCAGTCTGAGAGGTCAGAGCCAGAAGTATGAGATGTCAGAGCCAGAAGCAGTCTGAAAGGTCAGAGCCAGAATCAGTATGAGAGGTCAGAGCCAGAATCAGTCTGAGAGATCAGAGCCAGAATCAATCTGAGAGGTCAGAGCCAGAAGCAGTATGAGAGGTCAGAGCCGGAATCAGACTGAGAGGTCAGAGCCGGAATCAGACTGAGAGGTCAGAGCCAGAAGCAGTATGAGAGGTCAGAGCCAGAATCAGTCTGAGAGGTCAGAGCCAGAATTAGTATGAGAGGTTAGAGCCAGGATCAGTCTGAGAGGTCAGAGCCAGAATCAGTCTGAGAGGTCAGAGCCAGAATCAGTCTGAGAGGTCAGAGCCGGAATCAGTATGAGAGATCAGAGCCAGAATCAGTCTGAGAGGTCAGAGCCAGAATCAGTCTGAGAGGTCAGAGCCAGAATCAGTCTGAGAGGTCGGAACCGGAATCAGCATGTGAGATCAGAGCCAGAATCAGTCTGAGAGGTCAGAGCCAGAATCAGTCTGAGAGGTCAGAGCCAGAATCAGTATGAGAGATCAGAGCCAGAATCAGTCTGAGAGGTCAGAGCCAGAATCAGTATGAGAGGTTAGAGCCAAGATTAGTCTGAGAGTTCAGAGCCAGAATCAGTATGAGAGGTTAGAGCAAGAATCAGTCTGAGAGTTCAGAGCCAGAATCAGTCTGAGAGGTCAGAGCCAGAATCAGTATGAGAGGTCAGAGCCAGAATCAGTCTGAGAGGTCAGAGCCAGAATCAGTCTGAGAGGTCAGAGCCAGAATCAGTATGAGAGGTCAGAGGAAGAATTAGTATGAGGTCAGAGCCCGAATCAGTCTGAGAGGTCAGAGCCAGAATCAGTATGAAAAGTATCAGTATGAGAGGTCAGAGCCAGAATCAGTCTGAGAGGTCAGAGCCAGAATCAGTCTGAGAGGTCAGAGCCAGAATCAGTATGAGAGGTCAGAGCCAGAATCAGTCTAAAAGGTCAGAGCCAGAAACAGTCTGAGAGGTCAGAGCCAGAATCAGTATGAGAGGTCAGAGTCAGAATCAGTATGAAAGGTCAGAGCCAGAATCAGACTGAGAGATCAGAGCCAGAGTCAGTCTGAGAGGTCAGAGCCAGACTCAGTATGAGAGGTCAAAGCCAGAATAAGTCTGAGAGGTCAGAGCCAGAATCAGTCTGAGAGGTCAGAGCCAGAATCAGTCTGAGAGGTCAGAGCCAGAATCGGTATGAGAGGTCATAGCCAGAAGCAGTATGAGAGGTCAGAGCCAGAATCAGTATGAGAGGTCAGAGCCAGAATTAGTATGAGAGGTAAGAGCCGGAATCAGTATGAGAGGTCACAGCCAGAATCAGTATGAGAGGTCAGAGCCAGAAGCAGTAACAAAGGTCAGAGCCAAAATCAGTCTGAGAGATCAGAGCCAGAATCAGTCTGAGAGGTCAGAGCCAGAATCAGTATGAGAGGTCAGAGCCAGAATCAGTCTGAGAGGTCAGAGCCAGAATCAGTCTGAGAGGTCAGAGCTAGAATTAGTCTGAGAGGTCAGAGCCAGAATCAGTCTGAGATGTCAGAGCCAGAATCAGTCTGAGAGGTCAGAGCTAGAATTAGTATGAGAGGTCAGAGCCAGAATCAGTCTGAGAGGTCAGAGCTAGAATCAGTCTGAGAGGTCAGTGCCAGAATCAGTATGAGAGATCAGAGCCAGAATCAGTATGAAAGGTCAGAGCCAGAATCAGTTTGAGAGGTCAGAGCCAGAATCAGTCTAAGAGGTCAGAGCCAGAATCAGTATGAGAAGTCAGAGCCGGAATCAGTCTGAGAGGTCAGAGCCAGAAGCAGTATGAGATGTCAGAGCGAGAATCAGTCTGAGAGGTCAGAGCTAGAATTAGTATGAGATGTCAGAGCCAGAGTCAGTCTGAGAGGTCAGAGCCAGAATCAGTCTGAGAGGTCAGATCCAGAATCAGTCTGAAAGGTCAGAGCCAGAATCAGTCTGAGAGGTCAGAGCCAGAATCAGACTGAGAGGTCAGAGCCAGAATCAGTATGAGAGGTCAGAGCCAGAATCAGTATGAGAGGTCAGAGCCAGAATCAGTATGAGAGGTCAGAGCCAGAATCAGTCTGAGAGGTCAGAGCCAGAATCAGACTGAGAGGTCAGAGCCAGAATCAGTATGAGAGGTCAGAGCCAGAATCAGTATGAGAGGTCAGAGCTAGAATCAGTATGAGAGGTCAGAGCCAGAATCAGTCTGAGAGGTAAGAGCCAGACGTAGTTTGAGAAGTCAGAGCCAAAATCAGTCTGAGAGGTCAGAGCCAGAAGTATGAGATGTCAGAGCCAGAAGCAGTCTGAAAGGTCAGAGCCAGAATCAGTATGAGAGTTCAGAGCCAGAGTCAGTCTGAGAGATCAGAGCCAGAATCAATCTGAGAGGTCAGAGCCAGAAGCAGTATGAGAGGTCAGAGCCGGAATCAGACTGAGAGGTCAGAGCCGGAATCAGACTGAGAGGTCAGAGCCAGAAGCAGTCTGAGAGGTCAGAGCCAGAATTAGTATGAGAGGTTAGAGCCAGGATCAGTCTGAGAGGTCAGAGCCAGAAACAGTCTGAGAGGTCAGAGCCAGAATCAGTCTGAGAGGTCAGAGCCGGAATCAGTATGAGAGGTCAGAGCCAGAATTAGTATGAGAGGTTAGAGCCAGGATCAGTCTGAGAGGTCAGAGCCAGAATCAGTCTGAGAGGTCAGAGCCAGAATCAGTCTGAGAGGTCAGAGACGGAATCAGTATGAGAGATCAGAGCCAGAATCAGTCTGAGAGGTCAGAGCCAGAATCAGTCTGAGAGGTCAGAGCCAGAATCAGTCTGAGAGGTCAGAGCCGGAATCAGTATGAGAGATCAGAGCCAGAACCAGTCTGAGAGGTCAGAGCCAGAATCAGTCTGAGAGGTCAGAGCCGGAATCAGTATGAGAGGTTAGATCCAGGATTAGTCTGAGAGTTCAGAGCCAGAATCAGTCTGAGAGGTCAGAGCCAGAATCAGTATGAGAGGTCAGAGCCAGAAACGGTATGAGAGGTCAGAGCCAGAAACAGTATGAGATGTCAGAGCCAGAATCAGTCTGAGAGGTCAGAGCTAGAATTAGTATGAGAGGTCAGAGCCAGAATCAGTCTGAGAGGTCAGAGCCAGAATCAGTCTGAGAGGTCAGAGCCAGAATCAGTCTGAGAGGTTAGAGCCAGAATCGGTATGAGAGGTCATAGCCAGAACCAGTATGAGAGGTCAGAGCCAGAATCAGTATGAGAGGTCAGAGCCCGGAATCAGACTGAGAGGTCAGAGCCAGAATCAGACTGAGAGGTCAGAGCCAGAATCAGTATGAGAGGTCAAAGCCAGAATCAGTATGAGAGGTGAGAGCCAGAATCAGTATGAGAGGTGAGAGCCAGAATCAGTCTGAGAGGTCAGAGCCAGAATCAGTATGAGAGGTCAGAGCCATAATCAGTATGAGAGGTCAGAGCCAGAAATAGTATGAAAGGTCAGAGCCAGAATCAGTTTGAGAGGTCAGAGCCATAATCAGTATGAGAAGTCAGAGCCGGAATCAGTCTGAGAGGTCAGAGCCAGAAGCAGTATGAGATGTCAGAGCCAGAATCAGACTGAGAGGTCAGAGCTAGAATTAGTCTGAGAGGTCAGAGCCAGAATCAGTCTGAGAGGTCAGAGCCAGAAACAGTCTGAGAGGTCAGAGCCAGAAACAGTCTGAGAGGTCAGAGCCAGAATCAGTATGAGAGGTCAGAGCCAGAATCAGTCTGAAAGGTCAGAGCCAGAAACAGTCTGAGAGGTCAGAGCCAGAATCAGTATGAGAGGTCAGAGTCAGAATCAGTATGAAAGGTCAGAGCCAGAATCAGACTGAGAGGTCAGAGCCAGAGTAAGTCTGAGAGGTCAGAGCCAGACTCAGTATGAGAGGTCAGAGCCAGAATAAGTCTGAGAGGTCAGAGCCAGAATCAGTCTGAGAGGTCAGAGCCAGAATCAGTCTGAGAGGTCAGAGCCAGAATCGGTATGAGAGGTCATAGCCAGAATCAGTATGAGAAGTCAGAGCCAGAATCAGTATGAGAGGTCAGAGCCAGAATTAGTATGAGAGGTCAGAGCCGGAATCAGTATGAGAGGTCACAGCCAGAATTAGTATGAGAGGTCAGAGCCAGAAGCAGTAACAAAGGTCAGAGCCAAAATCAGTCTGAGAGATCAGAGCAAGAATCAGTCTGAGAGGTCAGAGCCACAATCAGTATGAGAGGTCAGAGCCAGAATCAGTATGAGAGGTCAGAGCCAGAATCAGTATGAGAGGTCAGAGCCAGAATCAGTATGAGAGGTCAGAGCCAGAATCAGTATGAGAGGTCAGAGCCAGAATCAGTCTGAGAGGTAAGAGCCAGACGTAGTCTGAGAAGTCAGAGCCAAAATCAGTCTGAGAGGTCAGAGCCAGAAGTATGAGATGTCAGAGCCAGAAGCAGTCTGAAAGGTCAGAGCCAGAATCAGTATGAGAGGTCAGAGCCAGAATCAGTCTGAGAGATCAGAGCCAGAATCAATCTGAGAGGTCAGAGCCAGAAGCAGTATGAGAGGTCAGAGCCGGAATCAGACTGAGAGGTCAGAGCCGGAATCAGACTGAGAGGTCAGAGCCAGAAGCAGTATGAGAGGTCAGAGCCAGAATCAGTCTGAGAGGTCAGAGCCAGAATTAGTATGAGAGGTTAGAGCCAGGATCAGTCTGAGAGGTCAGAGCCAGAATCAGTCTGAGAGGTCAGAGCCAGAATCAGTCTGAGAGGTCAGAGCCAAAAACAGTCTGAGAGGTCAGAGCCAGAATCAGTCTGAAAGGTCAGAGCCAGAATTAGTATGAGAGGTCAGATCCAGAATCAGTATGAGAGGTCAGAGCCAGAATCAGTCTGAGAGGTCAGAGCCAGAATCAGTCTGAGAGGTCAGAGCCAGAATCAGTATGAGAGATCAGAGCCAGAATCAGTATGAGAGGTCAGAGCCAGAATCAGTCTGAGAGGTCAGAGCCAGAATCGGTCTGAGAGTTCAGAGCCAGAATCAGTCTGAAAGGTCAGAGCCAGAATCAGTATGAGAGGTCAGAGCCAGAATCAGTATGAGAGGTCAGAGCCAGAATCAGTATGAAAGGTCAGAGCCAGAATCAGTCTGAAAGGTCAGAGCCAGAAACAGTATGAAAGGTGAGAGCCAGAATCAGTATGAGAGGTCAGAGCCAGAATCAGTCTGAGAGGTCAGAGCCAGAATCAGTATGAGAGGTCAGAGCCAGAATCAGTCTGAGAGGTCAGAGCCAGAATCAGTCTGAGAGGTCAGAGCCAGAATCGGTATGAGAGGTCAGAGCCAGAAGCAGTATGAGAGGTCAGAGCCAGAATCAGTATGAGAGGTCAGAGCCAGAAGCAGTATGAGATGTCAGAGCCAGAATCAGTCTGAGAGGTCAGAGCTAGAATTAGTATGAGAGGTCAGAGCCAGAATCAGTCTGAGAGGTCAGAGCTAGAATCAGTCTGAGAGGTCAGAGCCAGAATCAGTCTGAGAGGTTAGAGCCAGAAACGGTATGAGAGGTCATAGCCAGAAGCAGTATGAGAGGTCAGAGCCAGAATCAGTATGAGAGGTCAGAGCCCGGAATCAGACTGAGAGGTCAGAGCCAGAATCAGACTCAGAGGTCAAAGCCAGAATCAGTATGATAGGTCAGAGCCAGAATCAGTATGAGAGGTCAGAGCCAGAATCAGTTTAAAAGGTGAGAGCCAGAATCAGTCTGAGAGGTCAGAGCCAGAATCAGTATAAGAGGTCAGAGCCAGAATCAGTATGAGAGGTCAGAGCCAGAATCAGTATGAAAGGTCAGAACCAGAATCAGTTTGAGAGGTCAGAGCCAGAATCAGTCTGAGAGGTCAGAGCCAGAATAAGTATGAGAAGTCAGAGCTGGAATCAGTCTGAGAAGTCAGAGCCAGAAGCAGTATGAGATGTCAGAGCCAGAAGCAGTCTGAGAGGTCAGAGCTAGAATTAGTATGAGATGTCAGAGCCAGAGTCATTCTGAGAGGTCAGAGCCAGAATCAGTCTGAGAGGTCAGAGCCAGAATCAGTCTGAAAGGTCAGAGCCAGAATCAGTCTGAGAGGTCAGAGCCAGAATCAGTCTGAGAGGTCAGAGCCAGAATCAGTCTGAGAGGTCAGAGCCAGAAACAGTCTGAGAGGTCAGAGCCAGAATCAGTATGAGAGGTCAGAGCCAGAATCAGTCTGAAAGGTCAGAGCCAGAAACAGTCTGAGAGGTCAGAGCCAGAAACAGTCTGAGAGGTCAGAGCCAGAATCAGTATGAGAGGTCAAAGTCAAAATCAGTATGAAAGGTCAGAGCCAGAATCAGACTGAGAGGTCAGAGCCGGAGTCAGTCTGAGAGGTCAGAGCCAGACTCAGTATGAGAGGTCAGAGCCAGAATAAGTCTGAGAGGTCAGAGCCAGAATCAGTCTGAGAGGTCAGAACCAGAATCAGTCTGAGAGGTCAGATCCAGAATCTGTATGAGAGGTCATAGCCAGAAGCAGTATGAGAGGTCAGAGCCAGAATCTGTATGAGAGGTCATAGCCAGAAGCAGTATGAGAGGTCAGAGCCAGAATTAGTATGAGAGGTTAGAGCCGGAATCAGTATGAGAGGTCACAGCCAGAATTAGTATGAGAGGTCAGAGCCAGAAGCAGTAACAAAGGTCAGAGCCAAAATCAGTCTGAGAGATCAGAGCAAGAATCAGTCTGAGAGGTCAGAGCCACAATCAGTATGAGAGGTCAGAGCCAGAATCAGTATGAGAGGTCAGAGCCAGAATCAGTATGAGAGGTCAGAGCCAGAATCAGTATGAGAGGTCAGAGCCAGAATCAGTATGAGAGGTCAGAGCCAGAATCAGTCTGAGAGGTAAGAGCCAGACGTAGTCTGAGAAGTCAGAGAAAAAATCAGTCTGAGAGGTCAGAGCCAGAAGTATGAGATGTCAGAGCCAGAAGCAGTCTGAAAGGTCAGAGCCAGAATCAGTATGAGAGGTCAGAGCCAGAATCAGTCTGAGAGATCAGAGCCAGAATCAATCTGAGAGGTCAGAGCCAGAAGCAGTATGAGAGGTCAGAGCCGGAATCAGACTGAGAGGTCAGAGCCGGAATCAGACTGAGAGGTCAGAGCCAGAAGCAGTATGAGAGGTCAGAGCCAGAATCAGTCTGAGAGGTCAGAGCCAGAATTAGTATGAGAGGTTAGAGCCAGGATCAGTCTGAGAGGTCAGAGCCAGAATCAGTCTGAGAGGTCAGAGCCAGAATCAGTCTGAGAGGTCAGAGCCAAAAACAGTCTGAGAGGTCAGAGCCAGAATCAGTCTGAAAGGTCAGAGCCAGAATTAGTATGAGAGGTCAGATCCAGAATCAGTATGAGAGGTCAGAGCCAGAATCAGTCTGAGAGGTCAGAGCCAGAATCAGTCTGAGAGGTCAGAGCCAGAATCAGTATGAGAGATCAGAGCCAGAATCAGTATGAGAGGTCAGAGCCAGAATCAGTCTGAGAGGTCAGAGCCAGAATCGGTCTGAGAGTTCAGAGCCAGAATCAGTCTGAAAGGTCAGAGCCAGAATCAGTATGAGAGGTCAGAGCCAGAATCAGTATGAGAGGTCAGAGCCAGAATCAGTATGAAAGGTCAGAGCCAGAATCAGTCTGAAAGGTCAGAGCCAGAAACAGTATGAAAGGTCAGAGCCAGAATCAGTATGAGAGGTCAGAGCCAGAATCAGTCTGAGAGGTCAGAGCCAGAATCAGTATGAGAGGTCAGAGCCAGAATCAGTCTGAGAGGTCAGAGCCAGAATCAGTCTGAGAGGTCAGAGCCAGAATCGGTATGAGAGGTCAGAGCCAGAAGCAGTATGAGAGGTCAGAGCCAGAATCAGTATGAGAGGTCAGAGCCAGAAGCAGTATGAGATGTCAGAGCCAGAATCAGTCTGAGAGGTCAGAGCTAGAATTAGTATGAGAGGTCAGAGCCAGAATCAGTCTGAGAGGTCAGAGCTAGAATCAGTCTGAGAGGTCAGAGCCAGAATCAGTCTGAGAGGTTAGAGCCAGAAACGGTATGAGAGGTCATAGCCAGAAGCAGTATGAGAGGTCAGAGCCAGAATCAGTATGAGAGGTCAGAGCCCGGAATCAGACTGAGAGGTCAGAGCCAGAATCAGACTCAGAGGTCAAAGCCAGAATCAGTATGATAGGTCAGAGCCAGAATCAGTATGAGAGGTCAGAGCCAGAATCAGTTTAAAAGGTGAGAGCCAGAATCAGTCTGAGAGGTCAGAGCCAGAATCAGTATAAGAGGTCAGAGCCAGAATCAGTATGAGAGGTCAGAGCCAGAATCAGTATGAAAGGTCAGAACCAGAATCAGTTTGAGAGGTCAGAGCCAGAATCAGTCTGAGAGGTCAGAGCCAGAATAAGTATGAGAAGTCAGAGCTGGAATCAGTCTGAGAAGTCAGAGCCAGAAGCAGTATGAGATGTCAGAGCCAGAAGCAGTCTGAGAGGTCAGAGCTAGAATTAGTATGAGATGTCAGAGCCAGAGTCATTCTGAGAGGTCAGAGCCAGAATCAGTCTGAGAGGTCAGAGCCAGAATCAGTCTGAAAGGTCAGAGCCAGAATCAGTCTGAGAGGTCAGAGCCAGAATCAGTCTGAGAGGTCAGAGCCAGAATCAGTCTGAGAGGTCAGAGCCAGAAACAGTCTGAGAGGTCAGAGCCAGAATCAGTATGAGAGGTCAGAGCCAGAATCAGTCTGAAAGGTCAGAGCCAGAAACAGTCTGAGAGGTCAGAGCCAGAAACAGTCTGAGAGGTCAGAGCCAGAATCAGTATGAGAGGTCAAAGTCAAAATCAGTATGAAAGGTCAGAGCCAGAATCAGACTGAGAGGTCAGAGCCGGAGTCAGTCTGAGAGGTCAGAGCCAGACTCAGTATGAGAGGTCAGAGCCAGAATAAGTCTGAGAGGTCAGAGCCAGAATCAGTCTGAGAGGTCAGAACCAGAATCAGTCTGAGAGGTCAGATCCAGAATCTGTATGAGAGGTCATAGCCAGAAGCAGTATGAGAGGTCAGAGCCAGAATCAGTATGAGAGGTCAGAGCCAGAATTAGTATGAGAGGTCAGAGCCGGAATCAGTATGAGAGGTCACAGCCAGAATCAGTATGAGAGGTCAGAGCCAGAAGCAGTAACAAATGTCAGAGCCAAAATCAGTCTGAGAGATCAGAGCAAGAATCAGTCTGAGAGGTCAGAGCCAGAATCAGTATGAGAGGTCAGAGCCAGAATCAGTATGAGAGGTCAGAGCCAGAATCAGTATGAGAGGTCAGAGCCAGAATCAGTATGAGAGTTCAGAGCCAGAATCAGTCTGAGAGGTAAGAGCCAGACGTAGTCTGAGAAGTCAGAGCCAAAATCAGTCTGAGAGGTCAGAGCCAGAAGTATGAGATGTCAGAGCCAGAAGCAGTCTGAAAGGTCAGAGCCAGAATCAGTATGAGAGGTCAGAGCCAGAATCAGTCTGAGAGATCAGAGCCAGAATCAATTTAAGAGGTCAGAGCCGGAATCAGACTGAGAGGTCAGAGCCGGAATCAGACTGAGAGGTCAGAGCCAGAAGCAGTATGAGAGGTCAGAGCCAGAATCAGTGTGAGAGGTCAGAGCCAGAATTAGTATGAGAGATTAGAGCCAGGATCAGTCTGAGAGGTCAGAGCCAGAATCAGTCTGAGAGGTCAGAGCCAGAATCAGTCTGAGAGGTCAGAGCCGGAATCAGTATGAGAGATCAGAGCCAGAATCAGTCTGAGAGGTCAGAGCCAGAATCAGTCTGAGAGGTCAGAGCCAGAAGTATGAGAGGTCAGAGCCAGAAGCAGTCTGAAAGGTCAGAGCCAGAATCAGTATGAGAGGTCAGAGCCAGAATCAGTCTGAGAGATCAGAGCCAGAATCAATTTGAGAGGTCAGAGCCGGAATCAGACTGAGAGGTCAGAGCCGGAATCAGACTGAGAGGTCAGAGCCAGAAGCAGTATGAGAGGTCAGAGCCAGAATCAGTGTGAGAGGTCAGAGCCAGAATTAGTATGAGAGATTAGAGCCAGGATCAGTCTGAGAGGTCAGAGCCAGAATCAGTCTGAGAGGTCAGAGCCAGAATCAGTCTGAGAGGTCAGAGCCGGAATCAGTATGAGAGATCAGAGCCAGAATCAGTCTGAGAGGTCAGAGCCAGAATCAGTCTGAGAGGTCAGAGCCAGAATCAGTCTGAGAGGTCAGAGCCGGAATCAGTATGAGAGATCAGAGCCAGAATCAGTCTGAGAGGTCAGAGCCAGAATCAGTATGAGAGGTTAGAGCCAGGATTAGTCTGAGAGTTCAGAGCCAGAATCAGTATGAGAGGTCAGAGCAAGAATCAGTCTGAGAGTTCAGAGCCAGAATCAGTCTGAGAGGTCAGAGCCAGAATCAGTATGAGGTCAGAGCCAGAATCAGTCTGAGAGGTCAGAGCCAGAATCAGTCTGAGAGGTCAGAGCCAGAATCAGTATGAGAGGTCAGAGGCAGAATTAGTATGAGGTCAGAGCCCGAATCAGTCTGAGAGGTCAGAGCCAGAATCAGTATGAAAGGTATCAGTATGAGAGGTCAGAGCCAGAATCAGTCTGAGAGGTCAGAGCCAGAAACAGTCTGAGATATCAGAGCCAGAATCAGTATGAGAGGTCAGAGCCAGAATCAGTCTGAAAGGTCAGAGCCAGAAACAGTCTGAGAGGTCAGAGCCAGAATCAGTATGAGAGGTCAGAGTCAGAATCAGTATGAAAGGTCAGAGCCAGAATCAGACTGAGAGGTCAGAGCCAGAGTCAGTCTGAGAGGTCAGAGCCAGACTCAGTATGAGAGGTCAAAGCCAGAATCAGTCTGAGAGGTCAGAGCCAGAATCAGTCTGAGAGGTCAGAGCCAGAATCGGTATGAGAGGTCATAGCCAGAAGCAGTATGAGAGGTCAGAGCCAGAATCAGTATGAGAGGTCAGAGCCAGAATTAGTATGAGAGGTCAGAGCCGGAATCAGTATGAGAGGTCACAGCCAGAATCAGTATGAGAGGTCAGAGCCAGAAGCAGTAACAAAGGTCAGAGCCAAAATCAGTCTGAGAGATCAGAGCAAGAATCAGTCTGAGAGGTCAGAGCCAGAATCAGTATGAGAGGTCAGAGCCAGAATCAGTCTGAGAGGTCAGAGCTAGAATTAGTCTGAGAGGTCAGAGCCAGAATCAGTCTGAGATGTCAGAGCCAGAATCAGTCTGAGAGGTCAGAGCTAGAATTAGTATGAGAGGTCAGAGCCAGAATCAGTCTGAGAGGTCAGAGCTAGAATCAGTCTGAGAGGTCAGTGCCAGAATCAGTATGAGAGGTCAGAGCCAGAATCAGTATGAAAGGTCGGAGCCAGAATCAGTTTGAGAGGTCAGAGCCAGAATCAGTCTGAGAGGTCAGAGCCAGAATCAGTATGAGAAGTCAGAGCCGGAATCAGTCTGAGAGGTCAGAGCCAGAAGCAGTATGAGATGTCAGAGCCAGAATCAGTCTGAGAGGTCAGAGCTAGAATTAGTATGAGATGTCAGAGCCAGAGTCACTCTGAGAGGTCAGAGCCAGAATCAGTCTGAGAGGTCAGATCCAGAATCAGTCTGAAAGGTCAGAGCCAGAATCAGTCTGAGAGGTCAGAGCGAGAATCAGACTGAGAGGTCAGAGCCGGAATCAGTATGAGAGGTCAGAGCCAGAATTAGTATGAGAGGTTAGAGCCAGGATCAGTCTGAGAGGTCAGAGCCAGAATCAGTCTGAGAGGTCAGAGCCAGAATCAGTATGAGAGGTCAGAGCCAGAATCAGTCTGAGAGGTCAGAGCTGGAATCAGTATGAGAGATCAGAGACAGAACCAGTCTGAGAGGTCAGAGCCAGAATCAGTCTGAGAGGTCAGAGCCGGAATCAGTATGAGAGATCAGAGCCAGAATCAGTCTGAGAGGTCAGAGCCAGAATCAGTATGAGAGGTTAGATCCAGGATTAGTCTGAGAGTTCAGAGCCAGAATCAGTCTGAGAGGTCAGAGCCAGAATCAGACTGAGAGGTCAGAGCCAGAATCAGTATGAGAGGTCAGAGCCAGAATCAGTATGAGAGGTCAGAGCCAGAATCAGTATGAGAGGTCAGAACCAGAATCAGTCTGAGAGGTAAGAGCTAGACGTAGTCTGAGAAGTCAGAGCCAAAATCAGTCTGAGAGGTCAGAGCCAGAAGTATGAGATGTCAGAGCCAGAAGCAGTCTGAAAGGTCAGAGCCAGAATCAGTATGAGAGGTCAGAGCCAGAATCAGTCTGAGAGGTCAGAGCCAGAATCAGTATGAGAGGTCAGAGTCAGAATCAGTATGAAAGGTCAGAGCCAGAATCAGACTGAGAGGTCAGAGCCAGAGTCAGTCTGAGAGGTCAGAGCCAGACTCAGTATGAGAGGTCAGAGCCAGAATAAGTCTGAGAGGTCAGAGCCAGAATCAGTCTGAGAGGTCAGAGCCAGAATCAGTCTGAGAGGTCAGATCCAGAATCGGTATGAGAGGTCATAGCCAGAAGCAGTATGAGAGGTCAGAGCCAGAATCAGTATGAGAGGTCAGAGCCAGAATTAGTATGAGAGGTCAGAGCCGGAATCAGTATGAGAGGTCACAGCCAGAATCAGTATGAGAGGTCAGAGCCAGAAGCAGTAACAAAGGTCAGAGCCAAAATCAGTCTGAGAGATCAGAGCAAGAATCAGTCTGAGAGGTCAGAGCCAGAATCAGTATGAGAGGTCAGAGCCAGAATCAGTATGAGAGGTCAGAGCCAGAATCAGTATGAGAGGTCAGAGCCAGAATCAGTATGAGAGGTCAGAGCCAGAATCAGTATGAGAGTTCAGAGCCAGAATCAGTCTGAGAGGTAAGAGCCAGACGTAGTCTGAGAAGTCAGAGCCAAAATCAGTCTGAGAGGTCAGAGCCAGAAGTATGAGATGTCAGAGCCAGAAGCAGTCTGAAAGGTCAGAGCCAGAATCAGTATGAGAGGTCAGAGCCAGAATCAGTCTGAGAGATCAGAGCCAGAATCAATCTGAGAGGTCAGAGCCAGAAGCAGTATGAGAGGTCAGAGCCGGAATCAGACTGAGAGGTCAGAGCCGGAATCAGACTGAGAGATCAGAGCCAGAAGCAGTATGAGAGGTCAGAGCCAGAATCAGTCTGAGAGGTCAGAGCCAGAATTAGTATGAGAGGTTAGAGCCAGGATCAGTCTGAGAGGTCAGAGCCAGAATCAGTCTGAGAGATCAGAGCCAGAATCAGTCTGAGAGGTCAGAGCCGGAATCAGTATAAGAGATCAGAGCCAGAATCAGTCTGAGAGGTCAGAGCCAGAATCAGTCTGAGAGGTCAGAACCGGAATCAGTATGAGAGATCAGAGCCAGAATCAGTATGAGAGGTCAGAGCCAGAATCAGTCTGAGAGGTCAGAGCCGGAATCAGTATGAGAGATCAGAGCCAGAATCAGTCTGAGAGGTCAGAGCCAGAATCAGTATGAGAGGTTAGAGCCAGGATTAGTCTGAGAGTTCAGAGCCAGAATCAGTATGAGAGGTCAGAGCAAGAATCAGTCTGAGAGTTCAGAGCCAGAATCAGTCTGAGAGGTCAGAGCCAGAATCAGTATGAGAGGTCAGAGCCAGAATCAGTCTGAGAGGTCAGAGCCAGAATCAGTCTGAGAGGTCAGAGCCAGAATCAGTATGAGTGGTCAGAGGCAGAATTAGTATGAGAGGTCAGAGTCAGAATCAGTATGAAAGGTATCAGTATGAGAGGTCAGAGCCAGAATTAGTCTGAGAGGTCAGAGCCAGAAACAGTCTGAGAGGTCAGAGCCAGAATTAGTATGAGAGGTCAGAGCCAGAATCAGTCTGAAAGGTCAGAGCCAGAAACAGTCTGAGAGGTCAGAGCCTGAATCAGTATGAGAGGTCAGAGTCAGAATCAGTATGAAAGGTCAGAGCCAGAATCAGACTGAGAGGTCAGAGCCAGAGTCAGTCTGAGAGGTCAGAGCCAGACTCAGTATGAGAGGTCAGAGCCAGAATAAGTCTGAGAGGTCAGAGCCAGAATCAGTCTGAGAGGTCAGAGCCAGAATCAGTCTGAGAGGTCAGAGCCAGAATCGGTATGAGAGGTCATAGCCAGAAGCAGTATGAGAGGTCAGAGCCAGAATCAGTATGAGAGGTCAGAGCCAGAATTAGTATGAGAGGTCAGAGCCGGAATCAGTATGAGAGGTCACAGCCAGAATCAGTATGAGAGGTCAGAGCCAGAAGCAGTAAAAAAGGTCAGAGCCAAAATCAGTCTGAGAGATCAGAGCAAGAATCAGTCTGAGAGGTCAGAGCCAGAATCAGTATGAGAGGTCAGAGCCAGAATCAGTATGAGAGGTCAGAGCCAGAATCAGTATGAGAGGTCAGAGCCAGAATCAGTATGAGAGGTCAGAGCCAGAATCAGTGTGAGAGGTCAGAGCCAGAATCAGTCTGAGAGGTAAGAGCCAGACGTAGTCTGAGAAGTCAGAGCCAAAATCAGTCTGAGAGGTCAGAGCCAGAAGTTTGAGATGTCAGAGCCAGAAGCAGTCTGAAAGGTCAGAGCCAGAATCAGTATGAGAGGTCAGAGCCAGAATCAGTCTGAGAGATCAGAGCCAGAATCAATCTGAGAGGTCAGAGCCAGAAGCAGTATGAGAGGTCAGAGCCGGAATCAGACTGAGAGGTCAGAGCCGGAATCAGACTGAGAAGTCAGAGCCAGAAGCAGTATGAGAGGTCAGAGCCAGAATCAGTCTGAGAGGTCAGAGCCTGAATTAGTATGAGAGGTTAGAGCCAGGATCAGTCTGAGAGGTCAGAGCCAGAATCAGTCTGAGAGGTTAGAGCCAGAATCAGTCTGAGAGGTCAGAGCCGGAATCAGTATGAGAGATCAGAGCCAGTATCAGTCTGAGAGGTCAGAGCAAGAATCAGTCTGAGAGGTCAGAGCCAGAATCAGTCTGAGAGGTCAGAGCCGGAATCAGTATGAGAGATCAGAGCCAGAATCAGTCTGAGAGGTCAGAGCCAGAATCAGTCTGAGAGGTCAGAGCCGGAATCAGTATGAGAGATCAGAGCCAGAATCAGTCTGAGAGGTCAGAGCCAGAATCAGTATGAGAGGTTAGAGCCAGGATTAGTCTGAGAGTTCAGAGCCAGAATCAGTATGAGAGGTCAGAGCAAGAATCAGTCTGAGAGTTCAGAGCCAGAATCAGTCTGAGAGGTCAGAGCCAGAATCAGTATGAGAGGTCAGAGCCAGAATCAGTCTGAGAGGTCAGAGCCAGAATCAGTCTGAGAGGTCAGAGCCAGAATCAGTATGAGAGGTCAGAGGCAGAATTAGTATGAGGTCAGAGCCAGAATCAGTCTGAGAGGTCAGAGCCAGAATCAGTATGAAAGGTATCAGTATGAGAGGTCAGAGCCAGAATCAGTCTGAGAGGTCAGAGCCAGAAACAGTCTGAGAGGTCAGAGCCAGAATCAGTATGAGAGGTCAGAGCCAGAATCAGTCTGAAAGGTCAGAGCCAGAAACAGTCTGAGAGGTCAGAGCCAGAATCAGTATGAGAGGTCAGAGTCAGAATCAGTATGAAAGGTCAGAGCCAGAATCAGACTGAGAGGTCAGAGCCAGAGTCAGTCTGAGAGGTCAGAGCCAGACTCAGTATGAGAGGTCAGAGCCAGAATAAGTCTGAGAGGTCAGAGCCAGAATCAGTCTGAGAGGTCAGAGCCAGAATCAGTCTGAGAGGTCAGAGCCAGAATCGGTATGAGAGGTCATAGCCAGAAGCAGTATGAGAGGTCAGAGCCAGAATCAGTATGAGAGGTCAGAGCCAGAATTAGTATGAGAGGTCAGAGCCGGAATCAGTATGAGAGGTCACAGCCAGAATCAGTATGAGAGGTCAGAGCCAGAAGCAGTAAAAAAGGTCAGAGCCAAAATCAGTCTGAGAGATCAGAGCAAGAATCAGTCTGAGAGGTCAGAGCCAGAATCAGTATGAGAGGTCAGAGCCAGAATCAGTATGAGAGGTCAGAGCCAGAATCAGTATGAGAGGTCAGAGCCAGAATCAGTATGAGAGGTCAGAGCCAGAATCAGTGTGAGAGGTCAGAGCCAGAATCAGTCTGAGAGGTAAGAGCCAGACGTAGTCTGAGAAGTCAGAGCCAAAATCAGTCTGAGAGGTCAGAGCCAGAAGTTTGAGATGTCAGAGCCAGAAGCAGTCTGAAAGGTCAGAGCCAGAATCAGTATGAGAGGTCAGAGCCAGAATCAGTCTGAGAGATCAGAGCCAGAATCAATCTGAGAGGTCAGAGCCAGAAGCAGTATGAGAGGTCAGAGCCGGAATCAGACTGAGAGGTCAGAGCCGGAATCAGACTGAGAAGTCAGAGCCAGAAGCAGTATGAGAGGTCAGAGCCAGAATCAGTCTGAGAGGTCAGAGCCTGAATTAGTATGAGAGGTTAGAGCCAGGATCAGTCTGAGAGGTCAGAGCCAGAATCAGTCTGAGAGGTTAGAGCCAGAATCAGTCTGAGAGGTCAGAGCCGGAATCAGTATGAGAGATCAGAGCCAGTATCAGTCTGAGAGGTCAGAGCAAGAATCAGTCTGAGAGGTCAGAGCCAGAATCAGTCTGAGAGGTCAGAGCCGGAATCAGTATGAGAGATCAGAGCCAGAATCAGTCTGAGAGGTCAGAGCCAGAATCAGTCTGAGAGGTCAGAGCCGGAATCAGTATGAGAGATCAGAGCCAGAATCAGTCTGAGAGGTCAGAGCCAGAATCAGTATGAGAGGTTAGAGCCAGGATTAGTCTGAGAGTTCAGAGCCAGAATCAGTATGAGAGGTCAGAGCAAGAATCAGTCTGAGAGTTCAGAGCCAGAATCAGTCTGAGAGGTCAGAGCCAGAATCAGTATGAGAGGTCAGAGCCAGAATCAGTCTGAGAGGTCAGAGCCAGAATCAGTCTGAGAGGTCAGAGCCAGAATCAGTATGAGAGGTCAGAGGCAGAATTAGTATGAGGTCAGAGCCAGAATCAGTCTGAGAGGTCAGAGCCAGAATCAGTATGAAAGGTATCAGTATGAGAGGTCAGAGCCAGAATCAGTCTGAGAGGTCAGAGCCAGAAACAGTCTGAGAGGTCAGAGCCAGAATCAGTATGAGAGGTCAGAGCCAGAATCAGTCTGAAAGGTCAGAGCCAGAAACAGTCTGAGAGGTCAGAGCCAGAATCAGTATGAGAGGTCAGAGTCAGAATCAGTATGAAAGGTCAGAGCCAGAATCAGACTGAGAGGTCAGAGCCAGAGTCAGTCTGAGAGGTCAGAGCCAGACTCAGTATGAGAGGTCAGAGCCAGAATAAGTCTGAGAGGTCAGAGCCAGAATCAGTCTGAGAGGTCAGAGCCAGAATCAGTCTGAGAGGTCAGAGCCAGAATCGGTATGAGAGGTCATAGCCAGAAGCAGTATGAGAGGTCAGAGCCAGAATCAGTATGAGAGGTCAGAGCCAGAATTAGTATGAGAGGTCAGAGCCGGAATCAGTATGAGAGGTCACAGCCAGAATCAGTATGAGAGGTCAGAGCCAGAAGCAGTAACAAAGGTCAGAGCCAAAATCAGTCTGAGAGATCAGAGCAAGAATCAGTCTGAGAGGTCAGAGCCAGAATCAGTATGAGAGGTCAGAGCCAGAATCAGTATGAGAGGTCAGAGCCAGAATCAGTATGAGAGGTCAGAGCCAGAATCAGTATGAGAGGTCAGAGCCAGAATCAGTCTGAGAGGTAAGAGCCAGACGTAGTCTGAGAAGTCAGAGCTAAAATCAGTCTGAGAGGGCAGAGCCAGAAGTATGAGATGTCAGAGCCAGAAGCAGTCTGAAAGGTCAGAGCCAGAATCAGTATGAGAGGTCAGAGCCAGAATCAGTCTGAGAGATCAGAGCCAGAATCAATCTGAGAGGTCAGAGCCAGAAGCAGTATGAGAGGTCAGAGCCGGAATCAGACTGAGAGGTCAGAGCCGGAATCAGACTGAGAGGTCAGAGCCAGAAGCAGTATGAGAGGTCAGAGCCAGAATCAGTCTGAGGGTGCATTCAGACTACGTAACGCCGGGCGTGTATGAGAGCCGTACACGCCGGCATTACGGCAGACTGCCGAACACTTCCCATTCACTTCAATGGGAGCGCTCGTAAACGCCGCTGTTACGAGCGCTCCCATTGAAGTGTATGGGAAGTGTTCGGCAGTCTGCCGTAATGCCGGCGTGTACGGCTCTCATACACGCCCGGCGTTACGTAGTCTGAATGCACCCTGAGAGGTCAGAGCCAGAATTAGTATGAGAGGTTAGAGCCAGGATCAGTCTGAGAGGTCAGAGCCAGAATCAGTCTGAGAGGTCAGAGCCAGAATCAGTCTGAGAGGTCAGAGCCAAAAACAGTCTGAGAGGTCAGAGCCAGAATCAGTCTGAAAGGTCAGAGCCAGAATTAGTATGAGAGGTCAGATCCAGAATCAGTATGAGAGGTCAGAGCCAGAATCAGTCTGAGAGGTCAGAGCCAGAATCAGTCTGAGAGGTCAGAGCCAGAATCAGTCTGAGAGGTCAGAGCCAGAATCAGTCTGAGAGGTCAGAGCCAGAATCAGTCTGAGAGGTCAGAGCCAGAATCGGTCTGAGAGGTCAGAGCCAGAATCGGTCTGAGAGTTCAGAGCCAGAATCAGTCTGAAAGGTCAGAGCCAGAATCAGTATGAGAGGTCAGAGCCAGAATCAGTATGAGAGGTCAGAGCCAGAATCAGTATGAAAGGTCAGAGCCAGAATCAGTCTGAAAGGTCAGAGCCAGAAACAGTATGAAAGGTCAGAGCCAGAATCAGTATGAGAGGTCAGAGCCAGAATCAGTCTGAGAGGTCAGAGCCAGAATCAGTCTGAGAGGTCAGAGCCAGAATCAGTCTGAGAGGTCAGAGCCAGAATCAGTCTGAGAGGTCAGAGCCAGAATCGGTATGAGAGGTCAGAGCCAGAAGCAGTATGAGAGGTCAGAGCCAGAATCAGTATGAGAGGTCAGAGCCAGAAGCAGTATGAGATGTCAGAGCCAGAATGAGTCTGAGAGGTCAGAGCTAGAATTAGTATGAGAGGTCAGAGCCAGAATCAGTCTGAGAGGTCAGAGCTAGAATCAGTCTGAGAGGTCAGAGCCAGAATCAGTCTGAGAGGTCAGAGCCAGAATCGGTATGAGAGGTCATAGCCAGAAGCAGTATGAGAGGTCAGAGCCAGAATCAGTATGAGAGGTAAGAGCCCGGAATCAGACTGAGAGGTCAGAGCCAGAATCAGACTCAGAGGTCAGAGCCAGAATCAGTATGAGAGGTCAGAGCCAGAATCAGTATGAGAGGTCAGAGCCAGAATCAGAATGAGACGTCAGAGCCAGAATCAGTCTGAGAGGTCAGAGCCAGAATCAGTATGAGAGGTCAGAGCCAGAATCAGTATGAGACGTCAGAGCCAGAATCAGTATGAAAGGTCAGAGCCAGAATCAGTCTGAGAGGTCAGAGCCAGAATCGGTCTGAGAGTTCAGAGCCAGAATCAGTCTGAAAGGTCAGAGCCAGAATCAGTATGAGAGGTCAGAGCCAGAATCAGTATGAGAGGTCAGAGCCAGAATCAGTATGAAAGGTCAGAGCCAGAATCAGTCTGAAAGGTCAGAGCCAGAAACAGTATGAAAGGTCAGAGCCAGAATCAGTATGAGAGGTCAGAGCCAGAATCAGTCTGAGAGGTCAGAGCCAGAATCAGTCTGAGAGGTCAGAGCCAGAATCAGTCTGAGAGGTCAGAGCCAGAATCAGTCTGAGAGGTCAGAGCCAGAATCGGTATGAGAGGTCAGAGCCAGAAGCAGTATGAGAGGTCAGAGCCAGAATCAGTATGAGAGGTCAGAGCCAGAAGCAGTATGAGATGTCAGAGCCAGAATGAGTCTGAGAGGTCAGAGCTAGAATTAGTATGAGAGGTCAGAGCCAGAATCAGTCTGAGAGGTCAGAGCTAGAATCAGTCTGAGAGGTCAGAGCCAGAATCAGTCTGAGAGGTCAGAGCCAGAATCGGTATGAGAGGTCATAGCCAGAAGCAGTATGAGAGGTCAGAGCCAGAATCAGTATGAGAGGTAAGAGCCCGGAATCAGACTGAGAGGTCAGAGCCAGAATCAGACTCAGAGGTCAGAGCCAGAATCAGTATGAGAGGTCAGAGCCAGAATCAGTATGAGAGGTCAGAGCCAGAATCAGTATGAGACGTCAGAGCCAGAATCAGTCTGAGAGGTCAGAGCCAGAATCAGTATGAGAGGTCAGAGCCAGAATCAGTCTGAGAGGTCAGAGCCAGAATCAGTATGAGAAGTCAGAGCCGGAATCAGTCTGAGAGGTCAGAGCCAGAAGCAGTATGAGATGTCAGAGCCAGAATCAGTCTGAGAGGTCAGAGATAGAATTAGTATGAGATGTCAGAGCCAGAGTCAGTCTGAGAGGTCAGAGCTAGAATCAGTCTGAGAGGTCAGAGCCAGAATCAGTCTGAAAGGTCAGAGCCAGAATCAGTCTGAGAGGTCAGAGCCAGAATCAGTCTGAGAGGTCAGAGCCAGAATCAGTCTGAGAGGTCAGAGCCAGAAACAGTCTGAGAGGTCAGAGCCAGAATCAGTATAAGAGGTCAGAGCCAGAATCAGTCTGAAAGGTCAGAGCCAGAAACAGTCTGAGAGGTCAGAGCCAGAATCAGTATGAGAGGTCAGAGTCAGAATCAGTATGAAAGGTCAGAGCCAAAATCAGACTGAGAGGTCAGAGCCAGAGTCAGTCTGAGAGGTCAGAGCCAGACTCAGTATGAGAGGTCAGAGCCAGAATAAGTCTGAGAGGTCAGAGCCAGAATCAGTCTGAGAGGTCAGAGCCAGAATCAGTCTGAGAGGTCAGAGCCAGAATCGGTATGAGAGGTCATAGCCAGAAGCAGTATGAGAGGTCAGAGCCAGAATCAGTATGAGAGGTCAGAGCCAGAATCAGTATGAGAGGTCAGAGCCGGAATCAGTATGAGAGGTCACAGCCAGAATCAGTATGAGAGGTCAGAGCCAGAAGCAGTAACAAAGGTCAGAGCCAAAATCAGACTCAGAGGTCAGAGCCAGAATCAGTATGAGAGGTCAGAGCCAGAATCAGTATGAGAGGTCAGAGCCAGAATCAGTATGAGACGTCAGAGCCAGAATCAGTCTGAGAGGTCAGAGCCAGAATCAGTATGAGAGGTCAGAGCCAGAATCAGTATGAGACGTCAGAGCCAGAATCAGTATGAAAGGTCAGAGCCAGAATCAGTTTGAGAGGTCAGAGCCAGAATCAGTCTGAGAGGTCAGAGCCAGAATCAGTATGAGAAGTCAGAGCCGGAATCAGTCTGAGAGGTCAGAGCCAGAAGCAGTATGAGATGTCAGAGCCAGAATCAGTCTGAGAGGTCAGAGATAGAATTAGTATGAGATGTCAGAGCCAGAGTCAGTCTGAGAGGTCAGAGCTAGAATCAGTCTGAGAGGTCAGAGCCAGAATCAGTCTGAAAGGTCAGAGCCAGAATCAGTCTGAGAGGTCAGAGCCAGAATCAGTCTGAGAGGTCAGAGCCAGAATCAGTCTGAGAGGTCAGAGCCAGAAACAGTCTGAGAGGTCAGAGCCAGAATCAGTATAAGAGGTCAGAGCCAGAATCAGTCTGAAAGGTCAGAGCCAGAAACAGTCTGAGAGGTCAGAGCCAGAATCAGTATGAGAGGTCAGAGTCAGAATCAGTATGAAAGGTCAGAGCCAAAATCAGACTGAGAGGTCAGAGCCAGAGTCAGTCTGAGAGGTCAGAGCCAGACTCAGTATGAGAGGTCAGAGCCAGAATAAGTCTGAGAGGTCAGAGCCAGAATCAGTCTGAGAGGTCAGAGCCAGAATCAGTCTGAGAGGTCAGAGCCAGAATCGGTATGAGAGGTCATAGCCAGAAGCAGTATGAGAGGTCAGAGCCAGAATCAGTATGAGAGGTCAGAGCCAGAATCAGTATGAGAGGTCAGAGCCGGAATCAGTATGAGAGGTCACAGCCAGAATCAGTATGAGAGGTCAGAGCCAGAAGCAGTAACAAAGCTCAGAGCCAAAATCAGTCTGAGAGATCAGAGCAAGAATCAGTCTGAGAGGTCAGAGCCAGAATCAGTATGAGAGGTCAGAGCCAGAATCAGTATGAGAGGTCAGAGCCAGAATCAGTCTGAGAGGTCAGAGCCAGAATCAGTATGAGAGGTCAGAGCCAGAATCAGTATGAGACGTCAGAGCCAGAATCAGTATGAAAGGTCAGAGCCAGAATCAGTTTGAGAGGTCAGAGCCAGAATCATTCTGAGAGGTCAGAGCCAGAATCAGTATGAGAAGTCAGAGCCGGAATCAGTCTGAGAGGTCAGAGCCAGAAGCAGTATGAGATGTCAGAGCCAGAATCAGTCTGAGAGGTCAGAGATAGAATTAGTATGAGATGTCAGAGCCAGAGTCAGTCTGAGAGGTCAGAGCCAGAATCAGTCTGAGAGGTCAGAGCCAGAATCAGTCTGAAAGGTCAGAGCCAGAATCAGTCTGAGAGGTCAGAGCCAGAATCAGTCTGAGAGGTCAGAGCCAGAATCAGTCTGAGAGGTCAGAGCCAGAAACAGTCTGAGAGGTCAGAGCCAGAATCAGTCTGAAAGGTCAGAGCCAGAAACAGTCTGAGAGGTCAGAGCCAGAATCAGTATGAGAGGTCAGAGTCAGAATCAGTATGAAAGGTCAGAGCCAGAATCAGACTGAGAGGTCAGAGCCAGAGTCAGTCTGAGAGGTCAGAGCCAGACTCAGTATGAGAGGTCAGAGCCAGAATAAGTCTGAGAGGTCAGAGCCAGAATCAGTCTGAGAGGTCAGAGCCAGAATCAGTCTGAGAGGTCAGAGCCAGAATCGGTATGAGAGGTCATAGCCAGAAGCAGTATGAGAGGTCAGAGCCAGAATCAGTATGAGAGGTCAGAGCCAGAATTAGTATGAGAGGTCAGAGCCGGAATCAGTATGAGAGGTCACAGCCAGAATCAGTATGAGAGGTCAGAGCCAGAAGCAGTAAAAAAGGTCAGAGCCAAAATCAGTCTGAGAGATCAGAGCAAGAATCAGTCTGAGAGGTCAGAGCCAGAATCAGTATGAGAGGTCAGAGCCAGAATCAGTATGAGAGGTCAGAGCCAGAATCAGTATGAGAGGTCAGAGCCAGAATCAGTATGAGAGGTCAGAGCCAGAATCAGTATGAGAGGTCAGAGCCAGAATCAGTCTGAGAGGTAAGAGCCAGACGTAGTCTGAGAAGTCAGAGCCAAAATCAGTCTGAGAGGTCAGAGCCAGAAGTATGAGATGTCAGAGCCAGAAGCAGTCTGAAAGGTCAGAGCCAGAATCAGTATGAGAGGTCAGAGCCAGAATCAGTCTGAGAGATCAGAGCCAGAATCAATCTGAGAGGTCAGAGCCAGAAGCAGTATGAGAGGTCAGAGCCGGAATCAGACTGAGAGGTCAGAGCCGGAATCAGACTGAGAGGTCAGAGCCAGAAGCAGTATGAGAGGTCAGAGCCAGAATCAGTCTGAGAGGTCAGAGCCTGAATTAGTATGAGAGGTTAGAGCCAGGATCAGTCTGAGAGGTCAGAGTCAGAATCAGTCTGAGAGGTCAGAGCCAGAATTAGTATGAGAGGTTAGAGCCAGGATCAGTCTGAGAGGTCAGAGCCAGAATCAGTCTGAGAGGTCAGAGCCAAAATCAGTCTGAGAGGTCAGAGCCGGAATCAGTATGAGAGATCAGAGCCAGTATCAGTCTGAGAGGTCAGAGCAAGAATCAGTCTGAGAGGTCAGAGCCAGAATCAGTCTGAGAGGTCAGAGCCGGAATCAGTATGAGAGATCAGAGCCAGAATCAGTCTGAGAGGTCAGAGCCAGAATCAGTCTGAGAGGTCAGAGCCGGAATCAGTATGAGAGATCAGAGCCAGAATCAGTCTGAGAGGTCAGAGCCAGAAGCAGTAACAAAGGTCAGAGCCAAAATCAGACTCAGAGGTCAGAGCCAGAATCAGTATGAGAGGTCAGAGCCAGAATCAGTATGAGAGGTCAGAGCCAGAATCAGTATGAGACGTCAGAGCCAGAATCAGTCTGAGAGGTCAGAGCCAGAATCAGTATGAGAGGTCAGAGCCAGAATCAGTATGAGACGTCAGAGCCAGAATCAGTATGAAAGGTCAGAGCCAGAATCAGTTTGAGAGGTCAGAGCCAGAATCAGTCTGAGAGGTCAGAGCCAGAATCAGTATGAGAAGTCAGAGCCGGAATCAGTCTGAGAGGTCAGAGCCAGAAGCAGTATGAGATGTCAGAGCCAGAATCAGTCTGAGAGGTCAGAGATAGAATTAGTATGAGATGTCAGAGCCAGAGTCAGTCTGAGAGGTCAGAGCTAGAATCAGTCTGAGAGGTCAGAGCCAGAATCAGTCTGAAAGGTCAGAGCCAGAATCAGTCTGAGAGGTCAGAGCCAGAATCAGTCTGAGAGGTCAGAGCCAGAATCAGTCTGAGAGGTCAGAGCCAGAAACAGTCTGAGAGGTCAGAGCCAGAATCAGTATAAGAGGTCAGAGCCAGAATCAGTCTGAAAGGTCAGAGCCAGAAACAGTCTGAGAGGTCAGAGCCAGAATCAGTATGAGAGGTCAGAGTCAGAATCAGTATGAAAGGTCAGAGCCAAAATCAGACTGAGAGGTCAGAGCCAGAGTCAGTCTGAGAGGTCAGAGCCAGACTCAGTATGAGAGGTCAGAGCCAGAATAAGTCTGAGAGGTCAGAGCCAGAATCAGTCTGAGAGGTCAGAGCCAGAATCAGTCTGAGAGGTCAGAGCCAGAATCGGTATGAGAGGTCATAGCCAGAAGCAGTATGAGAGGTCAGAGCCAGAATCAGTATGAGAGGTCAGAGCCAGAATCAGTATGAGAGGTCAGAGCCGGAATCAGTATGAGAGGTCACAGCCAGAATCAGTATGAGAGGTCAGAGCCAGAAGCAGTAACAAAGGTCAGAGCCAAAATCAGTCTGAGAGATCAGAGCAAGAATCAGTCTGAGAGGTCAGAGCCAGAATCAGTATGAGAGGTCAGAGCCAGAATCAGTATGAGAGGTCAGAGCCAGAATCAGTATGAGAGGTCAGAGCCAGAATCAGTCTGAGAGGTCAGAGCCAGAATCAGTATGAGAGGTCAGAGCCAGAATCAGTATGAGACGTCAGAGCCAGAATCAGTATGAAAGGTCAGAGCCAGAATCAGTTTGAGAGGTCAGAGCCAGAATCATTCTGAGAGGTCAGAGCCAGAATCAGTATGAGAAGTCAGAGCCGGAATCAGTCTGAGAGGTCAGAGCCAGAAGCAGTATGAGATGTCAGAGCCAGAATCAGTCTGAGAGGTCAGAGATAGAATTAGTATGAGATGTCAGAGCCAGAGTCAGTCTGAGAGGTCAGAGCCAGAATCAGTCTGAGAGGTCAGAGCCAGAATCAGTCTGAAAGGTCAGAGCCAGAATCAGTCTGAGAGGTCAGAGCCAGAATCAGTCTGAGAGGTCAGAGCCAGAATCAGTCTGAGAGGTCAGAGCCAGAAACAGTCTGAGAGGTCAGAGCCAGAATCAGTCTGAAAGGTCAGAGCCAGAAACAGTCTGAGAGGTCAGAGCCAGAATCAGTATGAGAGGTCAGAGTCAGAATCAGTATGAAAGGTCAGAGCCAGAATCAGACTGAGAGGTCAGAGCCAGAGTCAGTCTGAGAGGTCAGAGCCAGACTCAGTATGAGAGGTCAGAGCCAGAATAAGTCTGAGAGGTCAGAGCCAGAATCAGTCTGAGAGGTCAGAGCCAGAATCAGTCTGAGAGGTCAGAGCCAGAATCGGTATGAGAGGTCATAGCCAGAAGCAGTATGAGAGGTCAGAGCCAGAATCAGTATGAGAGGTCAGAGCCAGAATTAGTATGAGAGGTCAGAGCCGGAATCAGTATGAGAGGTCACAGCCAGAATCAGTATGAGAGGTCAGAGCCAGAAGCAGTAAAAAAGGTCAGAGCCAAAATCAGTCTGAGAGATCAGAGCAAGAATCAGTCTGAGAGGTCAGAGCCAGAATCAGTATGAGAGGTCAGAGCCAGAATCAGTATGAGAGGTCAGAGCCAGAATCAGTATGAGAGGTCAGAGCCAGAATCAGTATGAGAGGTCAGAGCCAGAATCAGTATGAGAGGTCAGAGCCAGAATCAGTCTGAGAGGTAAGAGCCAAACGTAGTCTGAGAAGTCAGAGCCAAAATCAGTCTGAGAGGTCAGAGCCAGAAGTATGAGATGTCAGAGCCAGAAGCAGTCTGAAAGGTCAGAGCCAGAATCAGTATGAGAGGTCAGAGCCAGAATCAGTCTGAGAGATCAGAGCCAGAATCAATCTGAGAGGTCAGAGCCAGAAGCAGTATGAGAGGTCAGAGCCGGAATCAGACTGAGAGGTCAGAGCCGGAATCAGACTGAGAGGTCAGAGCCAGAAGCAGTATGAGAGGTCAGAGCCAGAATCAGTCTGAGAGGTCAGAGCCTGAATTAGTATGAGAGGTTAGAGCCAGGATCAGTCTGAGAGGTCAGAGTCAGAATCAGTCTGAGAGGTCAGAGCCAGAATTAGTATGAGAGGTTAGAGCCAGGATCAGTCTGAGAGGTCAGAGCCAGAATCAGTCTGAGAGGTCAGAGCCAAAATCAGTCTGAGAGGTCAGAGCCGGAATCAGTATGAGAGATCAGAGCCAGTATCAGTCTGAGAGGTCAGAGCAAGAATCAGTCTGAGAGGTCAGAGCCAGAATCAGTCTGAGAGGTCAGAGCCGGAATCAGTATGAGAGATCAGAGCCAGAATCAGTCTGAGAGGTCAGAGCCAGAATCAGTCTGAGAGGTCAGAGCCGGAATCAGTATGAGAGATCAGAGCCAGAATCAGTCTGAGAGGTCAGAGCCAGAATCAGTATGAGAGGTTAGAGCCAGGATTAGTCTGAGAGTTCAGAGCCAGAATCAGTATGAGAGGTCAGAGCAAGAATCAGTCTGAGAGTTCAGAGCCAGAATCAGTCTGAGAGGTCAGAGCCAGAATCAGTATGAGAGGTCAGAGCCAGAAGCAGTCTGAGAGGTCAGAGCCAGAATCAGTCTGAGAGGTCAGAGCCAGAATCAGTATGAGAGGTCAGAGGCAGAATTAGTATGAGGTCAGAGCCAGAATCAGTCTGAGAGGTCAGAGCCAGAATCAGTCTGAGAGGTCAGAGCCAGAATCGGTATGAGAGGTCATAGCCAGAAGCAGTATGAGAGGTCAGAGCCAGAATCAGTATGAGAGGTCAGAGCCAGAATCAGTATGAGAGGTCAGAGCCGGAATCAGTATGAGAGGTCACAGCCAGAATCAGTATGAGAGGTCAGAGCCAGAAGCAGTAACAAAGGTCAGAGCCAAAATCAGTCTGAGAGATCAGAGCAAGAATCAGTCTGAGAGGTCAGAGCCAGAATCAGTATGAGAGGTCAGAGCCAGAATCAGTATGAGAGGTCAGAGCCAGAATCAGTATGAGAGGTCAGAGCCAGAATCAGTCTGAGAGGTCAGAGCCAGAATCAGTATGAGAGGTCAGAGCCAGAATCAGTATGAGACGTCAGAGCCAGAATCAGTATGAAAGGTCAGAGCCAGAATCAGTTTGAGAGGTCAGAGCCAGAATCATTCTGAGAGGTCAGAGCCAGAATCAGTATGAGAAGTCAGAGCCGGAATCAGTCTGAGAGGTCAGAGCCAGAAGCAGTATGAGATGTCAGAGCCAGAATCAGTCTGAGAGGTCAGAGATAGAATTAGTATGAGATGTCAGAGCCAGAGTCAGTCTGAGAGGTCAGAGCCAGAATCAGTCTGAGAGGTCAGAGCCAGAATCAGTCTGAAAGGTCAGAGCCAGAATCAGTCTGAGAGGTCAGAGCCAGAATCAGTCTGAGAGGTCAGAGCCAGAATCAGTCTGAGAGGTCAGAGCCAGAAACAGTCTGAGAGGTCAGAGCCAGAATCAGTCTGAAAGGTCAGAGCCAGAAACAGTCTGAGAGGTCAGAGCCAGATTCAGTATGAGAGGTCAGAGTCAGAATCAGTATGAAAGGTCAGAGCCAGAATCAGACTGAGAGGTCAGAGCCAGAGTCAGTCTGAGAGGTCAGAGCCAGACTCAGTATGAGAGGTCAGAGCCAGAATAAGTGTGAGAGGTCAGAGCCAGAATCAGTCTGAGAGGTCAGAGCCAGAATCAGTCTGAGAGGTCAGAGCCAGAATCGGTATGAGAGGTCATAGCCAGAAGCAGTATGAGAGGTCAGAGCCAGAATCAGTATGAGAGGTCAGAGCCAGAATCAGTATGAGAGGTCAGAGCCGGAATCAGTATGAGAGGTCACAGCCAGAATCAGTATGAGAGGTCAGATCCAGAAGCAGTAACAAAGGTCAGAGCCAAAATCAGTCTGAGAGATCAGAGCAAGAATCAGTCTGAGAGGTCAGAGCCAGAATCAGTATGAGAGGTCAGAGCCAGAATCAGTATGAGAGGTCAGAGCCAGAATCAGTATGAGGGGTCAGAGCCAGAATCAGTATGAGAGGTCAGAGCCAGAATCAGTCTGAGAGGTAAGAGCCAGACGTAGTCTGAGAAGTCAGAGCCAAAATCAGTCTGAGAGGTCAGAGCCAGAAGTATGAGATGTCAGAGCCAGAAGCAGTCTGAAAGGTCAGAGCCAGAATCAGTATGAGAGGTCAGAGCCAGAATCAGTCTGAGAGATCAGAGCCAGAATCAATCTGAGAGGTCAGAGCCAGAAGCAGTATGAGAGGTCAGAGCCGGAATCAGACTGAGAGGTCAGAGCCGGAATCAGACTGAGAGGTCAGAGCCAGAAGCAGTATGAGAGGTCAGAGCCAGAATCAGTCTGAGAGGTCAGAGCCAGAATTAGTATGAGAGGTTAGAGCCAGGATCAGTCTGAGAGGTCAGAGCCAGAATCAGTATGAGAGGTTAGAGCCAGGATTAGTCTGAGAGTTCAGAGCCAGAATCAGTATGAGAGGTCAGAGCAAGAATCAGTCTGAGAGGTCAGAGCCAGAATCAGTCTGAGAGGTCAGAGCCAGAATCAGTCTGAGAGGTCAGAGCCAGAATCAGTATGAGAGGTCAGAGCCAGAATCAGTCTGAGAGGTCAGAGCCAGAATCAGTCTGAGAGGTCAGAGCTAGAATCTGTATGAGAGGTCAGAGGCAGAATTAGTATGAGGTCAGAGCCAGAATCAGTCTGAGAGGTCAGAGCCAGAATCAGTATGAAAGGTATCAGTATGAGAGGTCAGAGCCAGAATCAGTCTGAGAGGTCAGAGCCAGAATCAGTCTGAGAGGTCAGAGCCAGAATCAGTCTGAGAGGTCAGAGCCAGAATCAGTATGAGAGATCAGAGCCAGAATCAGTCTGAGAGGTCAGAGCCAGAATCAGTATGAGAGGTCAGAGCCAGAATCAGTATGAGAGATCAGAGCCAGAATCAGTCTGAGAGGTCAGAGCCAGAATCAGTATGAGAGGTCAGAGCCAGAATCAGTCTGAGAGGTCAGAGGCAGAATTAGTATGAGGTCAGAGCCAGAATCAGTCTGAGAGGTCAGAGGCAGAATTAGTATGAGGTCAGAGCCAGAATCAGTATGAGAGGTCAGAGCCAGAATCAATATGAGAGGTCAGAGCCAAAATCAGCATGAGAGATCAGAGCCAGAATCAGTCTGAGAGGTCAGAGCCAGAATCAGTATGAGAAGTCAGAGCCAGAATCTGTCTGAGAGGTCAGAGGCAGAATTAGTATGAGGTCAGAGCCAGAATCAGTCTGAGAGGTCAGAGCCAGAATCAGTATGAAAGGTCAGAGCCAGAATCAGTATGAGAGGTCAGAGCCAGAATCAGTATGAGAGATCAGAGCCAGAAGAAGTATGAGATGTCAGAGCCAGAATCAGTCTGAAAGGTCAGAGCCAGAATCAGTATGAGGTCAGAGCCAGAATCAGACTGAGAGGTCAGAGCCGGAATCAGTCTGAGAGGTCAGAGCCGGAATCAGTCTGAGAGGTGAGAGCCAGAAGCAGTCTGAGAAGTCAGAGCCAGAATCAGTCTGAGAGGTGAGAGCCAGAATTAGTACGAGAGGTCAGAGCCAGAATCTGTCTGAGAGGTCAGAGCCAGAATCAGTCTGAGAGGTCAGAGCCAGAATCAGTCTGAGAGGTCAGAGCCAGAATCAGTCTGAGAGGTCAGAGCCAGAATCAGTCTGAGAGGTCAGAGCCAGAATCAGTCTGAGAGGTCAGAGCCAGAATCAGTATGAGAGTTCAGAGCCAGAATCAGTCTGAGAGGTCAGAGCCAGAATCAGTATGAGGTCAGAGCCAGAATCAGTCTGAGAGGTCAGAGGCAGAATTAATATGAGGTCAGAGCCAGAATCAGTCTGAGAGGTCAGAGCCAGAATCAGTATGAGTTAAGAACCAGAATCAGTATGAGAGGTCAGAGCCAAAATCAGTCTGAGAGGTCAGAGCCAGAAGAAGTTTGAGATGTCAGAGCCAGAATCAGTCTGAGAGGTCAGAGCCAGAATCAGTATGAGGTCAGAGCCAGAATCAGACTGAGAGGTCAGAGCCGGAATCAGTCTGAGAGGTCAGAGCTGGAATCAGTCTGAGAGGTGAGAGCCAGAAGCAGTCTGAGAAGTCAGAGCCAGAATCAGTCTGAGAGGTGAGAGCCAGAATTAGTATGAGAGGCCAGAGCCAGAATCTGTCTGAGAGGTCAGAGCCAGAATCAGTCTGAGAGGTCAGAGCCAGAATCAGTGTGAGAGGTCAGAGCCAGAATCAGTCTGAGAGGTCAGAGCCAGAATCAGTCTGAGAGGTCAGAGCCAGAATCAGTATGAGAGATCAGAGCCAGAATCAGTCTGAGAGGTCAGAGCCAGAATCAGTATGAGAGGTTAGAGCCAGAATCAGTCTGAGAGGTCAGAGGCAGAATTAGTATGAGGTCAGAGCCAGAATCAGTCTGAGAGGTCAGAGCCAGAATCAGTATGAGTTAAGAACCAGAATCAGTATGAGAGGTCAGAGCCAGAATCAATATGAGAGGTCAGAGCCAGAATCACTCTGAGAGGTCAGAGCCAGAAGCAGTCTGAGAGGTCAGAGCCAGAATCAGTCTGAGAGGTCAGAGCCAGAATCAGTCTGAGAGGTCAGAGCCAGAATCAGTCTGAGAGGTCAGAGCCAGAATCAGTCTGAGAGGTCAGAGCCAGAATCAGTCTGAGAGGTCAGAGCCAGAATCAGTCTGAGAGGTCAGAGCCAGAATCAGTCTGAGAGGTCAGAGCCAGAATCAGTCTGAGAAGTCAGAGCCAGAAGCAGTATGAAAGGTCAGAACCGGAATCAGTATGAGAGGTCAGAGCCAGAATCGGTATGAGAGGTCAGAGCCAGATTCAGTCTGAGATATGTATGCGAGCGCATAAATATGTGCTCTCAAGTACAGGGTGTCCAAAAAAAACGCGCGTGCACATGGGCGCGTGTGTCCCATATATATACGTGCAAATATACAGGGTCTTGCATAAATATGCGCGCTTATATATAGGGTGTCCCATATATATGCGCGCGCATATACAGGGTGTCCCAAAAAAATGTATACACATTTTAGCAGCTGATAACTCAATTATTTATTCTTTCTTTACAGACTGAATCCATTACGAGCGCTCCCATTGAAGTTAAAGGAAAGTGTTCGGCAGCCTGCCGTAGTGCTGGCGTGTACAGCTGTGATACACGCTCGGCGTTACTCTGTGTGAATGTTTCCTTACACGTGGTTGTGCACGTCAGTTTCACAACCTGAACAGGTGAGAGGCCATCGGGTCTAAATAGATATTATTACTTTTTATACTTTTTTTGTACCAACCATATTTTAAAAATTACTACACTATCATCGGTTTTTGCTCGGTGCTGTTTTGTTTTGTGTTCTCTTTGAGGTTTAATATGATGGAAGTTCTTGGTTGTCCTGATCTCGTCCTAGTCTTCGCTGAAGTTCTCGCTTGTCTTGGATTGTGTTCAGTCCTGGTCTTGGGTTGTGTCTGGCCTTGTACTGGATTGTGTCTGGCCTTGTCCTGGATTGTGTCTATTCCTGTCCTTGGGCTGTATCTAGTCCTGTATTGGGCTGTGTGTAGCCTGGTCTTGGGCTGTGTCTGACCCTGTCCTGGATTGGGTCTAGTCCTGTCTTGGACTGTATCTAGTCCTGGTCTTGGGCTATGTCTGACCTTGTCCTGGATTGATTCTAGTCCTGTCCTTGGACTGTATCTAGTCCTGGTCTTCGGCTGTATCTAATCCTGTCTTGGACTGTATCTAGTCCTGTATTGGGCCGTGTCTAGACCTATTCTTGGGCTGTGTCTGACCCTGTCCTAGATTGTGTCTAGTCCTGTCTTGGGCTGTATCTAGTTCTGACCTAGGGCTCTGTTTAGCCTGGTCTTTGGATGCTTCTTAGTCTTGTCTTGGGCTCCGTATACTCCTGATCTAATATTATCTATAGTCAGAGTGTTTTGAGCATGCATTATCCCTAGCCTCACACAGCGGGGACTCAGTAGTTAGCACTGCTACATCTGTCAGACCCCATAGGAATGTTATTATCCATATTCTGCACCGATTCTATGCTGACGGCTTAAAGTGACAGAGCAGACTTTCATATAACTTTCATGGAGTGCATCTGTCAGGGGTTTGTGTGATGCTGCGGTGCCGCACGTGTCTCATTCAGTCCATTCTTTGTTACACACATATATATATATATATATATATATACAGTCCTATGAAAAAGTTTGGGCACCCCTATTAATCTTAATCATTTTTAGTTCTAAATATTTTGGTGTTTGCAACAGCCATTTCAGTTTGATATATCTAATAACTGATGGACACAGTAATATTTCAGGATTGAAATGAGGTTTATTGTACTAACAGAAAATGCGCAATATGCATTAAACCAAAATTTGACCGGTGCAAAAGTATGGGCACCCTTATCATTTTATTGATTTGAATACTCCTAACTACTTTTTACTGACTTACTGAAGCACAAAATTGGTTTTGTAACCTCAGTGAGCTTTGAACTTCATAGCCAGGTGTATCCAATCATGAGAAAAGGTATTTAAGGTGGCCAATTGCAAGTTGTTCTACTATTTGAATCTCCTCTGAAGAGTGGCATCATGGGCTACTCAAAACAACTCTCAAATGATCTGAAAACAAAGATTGTTCAACATAGTTGTTCAGCGGAAGGATACAAAAAGCTGTCTCAGAGATTTAACCTGTCAGTTTCCACTGTGAGGAACATAGTAAGGAAATGGAAGACCACAGGGACAGTTCTTGTTAAGCCCAGAAGTGGCAGGCCAAGAAAAATATCAGAAAGGCAGAGAAGAAGAATGGTGAGAACAGTCAAGGACAATCCACAGACCACCTCCAAAGAGCTACAGCATCATCTTGCTGCAGATGGTGTCACTGTGCATCGGTCAACTATACAGCGCACTTTGCACAAATAGAAGCTGTATGGGAGAGTGATGAGAAAGAAGCCGTTTCTGCACGTACGCCACAAATAGAGTTGCCTGAGGTATGAAAAAGCACATTTGGACAAGGCAGCTTCATTTTGGAAACAAAAATTGAGTTGTTTGGTTATAAAAAAAAGGCGTTATGCATGGCGTCCAAAAAGAAACAGCATTCCAAGAAAAACACTTGCTACCCACTGTAAAATTTGGTGGAGGTTCCATCATGCTTTGGGGCTGTGTGGCCAATGCCGGCATCGGGAATCTTGTTAAAGTTGAGGGTCGCATGGATTCCACACAGTATCAGCAGATTCTTGAGAATAATGTTCAAGAATCAGTGACGAAGTTAAAGTTACGCCGGGGATGGATATTTCAGCAAGACAATGATCCAAAACACCGCTCCAAATCAACTCAGGCATTCATGCAGAGGAACAATTACAATGTTCTGGAATGGCCATCCCAGTCCCCAGACCTGAACATCATTGAACATCTGTGGGATGATTTGAAGCGGGCTGTCCATGCTCGGCGACCATCTAACTTAACTGAACTTGAATTGTTTGTCCAAAATACCTTTATCCAGGATCCAGGAACTGATTAAAAGCTACAGGAAGCGACTAGAGGCTGTTATCTTTGCAAAAGGAGGATGTACTAAATATTAATGTCACTTTTCTGTTGAGGTGCCCATACTTTTGCACCGGTCAAATTTTGGTTTAATGCATATTGCGCATTTTCTGTTAGTACAATAAACCTCATTTCAATCCTGAAATATTACTGTGTCCATCAGTTATTAGATATATCAAACTGAAATGGCTGTTGCAAATACCAAAATATGTAGAACTAAAAATGATTAAGATTAATAGGGGTGCCCAAACTTTTTCATAGGACTGTATATATATATATATATATATATACACACTGTACATATCATGGAGGCTTCAGACCCGGGAGGTCAATTATTACCATCTCCCAGTACATGCTCGGCGTTCTACCTCCCAGAGGACACAATCCGCAATAGAACCATCACCCAATTATATCGACAACCCAGCAGGAGCCACAATTATTATTTCTTTCTAGTCACGTCCAATGTAAGCATTATAAAAAAAGTATTTGCCCCCTTCCAGAATCATTATTTATGAGTGTAAATGTACTTCAGTACTTTCCTCCTGTATTTGTAGTGCAGAAGTCTCGCCCCTGGCCATTGGGGGTAGCTGGTTCCATAGATCCAAAAAGCCCCAAGATGTCTCCGTAGGACAGAGGCAGGGTCTTCAGTATGGCACCTGTGAACCGAGTAGGGTCCAGTACGTAGACAATGGGGCTGAGCCACAGAACTACCATTGGAGAGGCTAGACAATGTTGCAGACAGAAAAATGGAAAAGAGTCCATGTTGCTAGTTGGGATGGGTACAGCACAGATCCAGTTGTGAACCCTCAACAACATGGAAGACGTCATCTTATCAAGAGACTGAGTTGGCCTGGAACCTGGAGGACAAACCTGGGTTTGTCCTTGTAACGTAAGAGACCAGCTTGTAGGCCGTGGGTTGAAGACCAGAGGCAAAGACAGCAGAGACACTGCACTTATTTGGAGATCCCTGGGTGGAAGTGGTGATCCTGACACCGCCAAAAACGGCCTATAGAGTCACCTGTAGGGGTGGGATGAAGCCGCTTCTCCCCAGTTCTGTTGATCTACTTGTTAAATATTTGGCAGGTTTGCAAAGACAGTGATAAAAGGTTCCACCGATGTGATTCTGAGCCTCCGGTAGAGCAGGAAGCCATAGGCCTCCTGCCCTACCACTCTGATATATAGGTTAAAAGTACCCTGCAGTCTACAAGGTGCGAGGAAAACAGACAAGTTACGTGTCCTGGTGCAGGTGGTGGAATAATCACTGCCTTGTGTCCCCCGTGTCGGGTCACATGTCCTCTCAGAACTCCCGGTACCTTGTATGTGGCTCACAATCTGGAAGAAGAAGCAGCGTCACCGCAGGATGGCGGAGGTGAGTATAATATTCACACATCGGGGGGTTATAATAAGGGGACATTGTGGGGGATTATATTATTGGGGGAATCAGGTTACATTACAGGAGGGTATAAAAACATGGTGGCAGCAGGTGACATTGATGGTCTTAGAGCACATTGGGGGGATTGGTTATATCATGGGGGTATCAGGGGATATTGGGGGAATATTAATACAAAGAGACACCATTTATATCAGGCTATAGTCATACTATATAAACTATGTATAAAGGTAGGCGACTTCATGATTGGCTACACCACATCATGTGATCTCTAAGAAAACAACACGTGTCTGTCTAGCATTTTAACAGAGGAGATTTTCTGTAGAAATACCCATAGGGGATAGGCAATCCTCTGATTGGTCACTTCAATCACATATATACTATGGACTAAGGTAGGCGACTTTATCATTGGCCACACAACATCATGTGTTCCTTAGGAAAACAACTTAGCAGCCTCCCATAATAAAATCCATAGGAAATAGGCACCTACGTGATTGGCCACAGACATCCTCATATACATTATAGAGAGAAGTAGGCTATTCCATGATTGGCCACAGACATCCCTATAAGGATCACAGAGACAAGTAGGCTACTCTGTGATAGGCTAAATAATAGACACGTGACCTATTTCAACACAGTACCAAACAGGTTCTCTTTCAGGTCCGATAGATATCATTAACATTTCCAGTCATAGTGGGAGTATCTTTCTCATGTCATTCAAATAGTAGCCAACCTCTCTATTGGCTGACAGTACCCACACACATTGTAATGGGATGAACAGATTTACACATGAACATTCATATATAATAAAATCCATAGGGAGTAGGCACCTCTGTGATTGGCCACAAACATTCCATATACATACAATGGTAAAAAGTAGGCTACTCTGTGATAGGTTACTTAAAAAACACGTGACCTCTTTCAGCACTGGACTGAATGAGTACATACAGCCTGGCAGCCCTCCATAATAAAATTCATAGGAAGTAGGCACCTCTGTGATTGGCCACAGACTTTCCATATACATACAATGGTGAAAAGTAGGCCACTCTGTGATAGGTTACCTAACAAACACGTGACCTCTCTCAGCACTGGACTGAATGAGTTCTCCTTCAGGTCCGATAGACATGTTTAGCATTTCAGTCATAGTAGGAGTGTCCTTCCCATGTCACTCAAACAGTAGGCAGCCTTTTAATTGGCTGCAAGTTCAGCACTGGACTGAATGAGTACATATAGCCTGGCAGCCCTCCATAATAAAATCCATAGGAAGTAGGCACCTCTGTTATTGGCCACAGACTTTCCATATACATACAATGGTGAAAAGTAGGCTACTCTGTGATAGGTTACTTAACAAACACGTGACCTCTCTCAGCACTGGACTGAATGAGTTCTCCTTCAGGTCCGATAGACATGTTCAGCATTTTCAGTTATAGTAGGAGTGTCCTTCCCATGTCACTCAAACAGTAGGCAGCCTTTTAATTGGCTGCAAGTTTTCGTATGTATTATAGTGGAACAAACGGGTCCACAAAAGACAGGTTAGATAGACATACTATGTTAAGACCTCCTGTCTTCCTTCAGGTCCGCTGCAACATGTAATAGGGGCGGAGCCTGCATCGGTCCGTCTCTTTTCTGATTGGTGCAAAGTTTTCTTAATATATCATGATTTTTTTCGCATTATTTTTTGATTGTATATCTGCCTATCTCATAAATCATCCAACACAACACTAGTAAAAATAGTTTATTCAACATATAATTATTGAATTAAACATAATCTCAGATACCTTAAGAGCCAATATGATTAAACAAAGTTTAACATAATGTTTTTGTCATTCTCTCACACTATTGTTCTAAAAAACCATTTTTCACTGTTAACATATTTTTATTATTTCATATCCTTTAGTACTGCCTTCTTTTTGAAGATAAATATGAGGGTACAAAATACTCTGACTTTTCTCTGTAATATTAGTATTCACAGTATATGTTCACACGTAGCGATTATTGTCTCCAGTAACATCTGTATTTCGGAGAAATGAAGGAAAATATTAAACAAATAGCAAACATGGAAATGCTTATAATTTATCTTTGTTTATTTAGCACTTATTTTACGTGTAATGGTGACTACTTCCGTTGTGATGCAGCAGGGAGGTACTTCCTTGTTTTTAACCCTTTTGTACATATGCATATGTTTGTTCTTTTAGTATAAAAGCCTGTATCACGAGGTTACCAACATGCCATGACTAAGGTGCTACGGCACTGAAACGCGTTGGCGTTTAGACAGTACCACCTCTGCATATGGACTACAATACTTTAATATGTCCAAATTTTTAATGAAAAAATAAAAGCGAAGTTTTAAATTTACTATTTTCCACGAGAGTTCTGGGTGCTGGATCCTCTACTTCCTTTTCTACTATAGTCATACTACCTTCTTTCTATCTTGAAACACTATGCTAAAAAAGCACAATGCCACAAAAAATGTTTAACAAAAATATATCAGACTTTATTTAAATACATGTTAAAACATATATAAGAAAAGAGATAATGAGGTGGTACAACCATACAAAAAATGGAGGCCCAATTGAGATAATACTATATATTAGTAAGTAAATGACACTCTCATTGCATACATATAAGAATATATACAATATCCATAATTTTTAGAGTGCAAATACAACATAGAATTATCATACTACAAAAATATTAATTATCTATGGGAAGACCTCCATATAGTAAACGCACCCCAGGGACCTCCAAACAAGGACACAGGTCGCAGCATGGGCATGTTATACTGTATGGGGGAGCACTGCTGGGCTTGCTATACTGTGGGGGGACACACTGCTGGGCATATAATACTGTGGGGGGACACAGTGCTGGGCATGAAATACTGTGGGGGGACACACTGCTGGGCATATAATACTGTGGGGGGACACACTGCTGGGCATGAAATACTGTGTGTGGGGGGGGGGCACTGCTGAGCATGAAATACTGTGCACGCCACTGCCCTCCCCCTTAGATGCAGCAGTACCCCCAAAGATCTCCTGCTCCCCCTTAAATGCCAGAAACACCCAAAGAACCCTGTCTCCCTCCATGCCAACGACTCCTATACCACCCTAAACATCAATCCAATCCCCCAGACCCTCCAGGATACAGTCCCATATAAAACATCACTCTCTTTTCAGCCTCATCCAACATGCAGTCCCGTGTAACTACATAACTCACCCCCCCAGCCTTACCCAATGTGCAGCCCCATGTAACTAACTCACTCCCCCCTCATCCAATGTGCAGTCCCATGTAACTACATCACTCCCCCCTCAGCCTCATCCAACATGCAGTCCCATGTAACTACACCACTCCTTCCCTCAGCCTCATCCAACATGCAGCCCCATGTAACTACATCACTCCCCCTCAGCCTCATCCAACGTGCAGTCCCATGTAACTATATCACTTGCTTCCCTCAGCCTCATCCAACGTGCAGTCCCATGTAACTACATCACTCCCCCCTCAGCCTCATCCAACGTGCAGTCCCATGTAACTACATCACTTGTTTCCCTCAGCCTCATCCAACGTGCAGTCCCATGTAACTACATCACTCCTTCCCTCAGCCTCATCCAACATGCAGCCCCATGTAACTACATCACTTGCTTCCCTCAGCCTCATCCAACATGCAGCCCCATGTAACTACATCACTCCTTCCCTCAGCCTCATCCAACGTGCAGTCCCATGTAACTACATCACTCCCCCCTCAGCCTCATCCAATGTGCAGCCCCATGTAACTACATCACTCCCCCCTCAGCCTCATCCAACGTGCAGTCCCATGTAACTACATCACTCCCCCCTCATCCAATGTGCAGCCCCATGTAACTACATCACTCCCCCCTCAGCCTCATCCAACGTGCAGTCCCATGTAACTACATCACTCGCTTCCCTCAGCCTCGTCGAACATGCAGTCCTATGTCACTACATCACTCTCTCCCCTCAGCCTAATCTAACATGCAGTCCCAAGTAACTACATCAATCCTTCCCTCAGCCTCATCCAACACGCAGTCCCATGTAACTACATCACTCCTTACCTCAGCCTCATCCAACGTGCAGGCCCATGTAACTACATCACTCTCTTCCCCCTCAGCCTAATCTAACGTGCAGTCCCATGTAACTACATCACTCCTTACCTCAGCCTCATTGAATGTGCAGTCCCATGTAACTACATCACTCCCCCCTCAGCCTAATCCAACATGCCGTCTCATGTAAAACAAACCTGTCTCTCCCCTTCCATCCTCCATTACCACGCTACAATCCCCTCTGCTTTCTGTTCTCCAACTCCATGTGCTTCGGCTTCCTCTACACAGCACAGAGCAGTGAGGCCGAAACTCCGCCCTCCTCTGAGAGGCCACGCCCCTTCCTTTAACATCACACCTACCAGGAGCAGCTCCACTCTAGTCACGACCCAGGTAGCATACCTGGAGAGTCAAGATGTGCAGAACACTATGAGGCAGATAGACTAATGGGGACAGATAGCTTAATACTGCCCCTATTACTCTATGTACAGTATATGCTGTTTGATCACTCTGGTGCACTTTTACACGCCTTAGTCTAAGCTAGGGCTACACGGTGAGTTTGCCGTGACTACTGTTATATTGCAACTCCAAGAGTGTCACAACCACGACTCTATGAGTAACCAGGAACCACATGCACCCTGTATACACAACCACGTGATTCCTGCCCCCTGTATACACAACCACGTGATTCCTGCCCCCTGTATATACCACGTCACTCCTGTCCCCTGTATACACAACATAACTCCTGCTCCCTGTATATACCACGTCCCTCCTGTCCCCTGTATATACCAGAGTGACTCCTTCCGCCTTTATACACAATGTAACTCCTGCCCCCTGTATATACCATGTGACTCCTTCCCCCTGTATATACAAACATCACTCCTGTCCCCTGAAGACACAACGTAACTCCTGCCCCCTGTATATACCACGTCACTCCTATATATACAATGTAACTCCTGCCCCCTGTATATACCACGTGACTCCTTCCTCTTGTATATACCATGTGATTCCTTCCCCCTGTATACACAATGTAACTCCTGCCTCCTGTATATACCACATCACTCCTTCCTCCTGTATATACCACGTGACTCCTGCCCCCTGTATATACCACGTCACTCCTTCCTCCTGTATATACCACGTGACTCCTGCCCCCTGTATATACCACGTCACTCCTTCCTCCTGTATATACCATGTGACTCCTTTCCCCTGTATACACAACGTAACTGTTGCCCCCTGTATATACCATGTGACTCCTTCCCCCTGTATACACAACGTAACTGTTGCCCCCTGTATATACCATGTGACTCCTTCCCCCTGTATACACAACGTAACTCCTGCCCCCTGTATATACCACGTCACTCCTGTATATACAACGTAACTCCTGCCCCCTGTATATACCACGTGACTCCTTCCTCTTGTATATACCATGTGACTCCTTCCCCCTGTATACAAAAGGTAACTCCTGCCCCCTGTATATACCACATCACTCCTTCCTCCTGTATATACCATGTGACTCCTTCCCCCTGTATACACAACGTAACTGTTGCCCCCTGTATATACCATGTGACTCCTTCCCCCTGTATACACAACGTAACTGTTGCCCCCTGTATACACCATGTGACTCCTTCCCTCTGTATACACAACGTAACTCCTGCCCCCTGTATATACCATGTCACTCCTGTATATACCATGTGACTCCTTCCCCCTGTATACACAACGTAACTGTTGCCCCCTGTATACACCATGTGACTCCTTCCCTCTGTATACACAACGTAACTCCTGCCCCCTGTATATACCAATTGACTCCTTCCCCCTGTATACACAACGTAACTCATGCCACCTGTATATACCACGTGACTCCTGCACTTGTGTATACCATGTGACTCCCGCCCCCCTGTATATACCACGTGACTCCTGCTCCCTGTATAAACCATACAACTCCTACCTCTGTATACCAGATAACTCCATGGACTGTTATACCCCAAACCACCCGCCCCACCCCACCTCCCCATATAGCGGTCACCAACTAAGAGGAAGATGAGACTCCACGGACTGTTATACCCCAAACCACCCACCCAACCCCATACTCTCCCCCTCGACTCCAACTCCACACACACACACACACTTTACTAGCTTTGGCAATGCCAAATATCTATTCAGACGTGCCAATAAAGCCGATTTGATTTGATTTGAACTCTTCCCCTGCTGTATATACCATGTGATTCCTGCCCCCCCTCTCCATTTATACCACATAACTCTTCTCCTTCTGTATACTGTATAGTATGTGACTCCAGGAGATCAGTGGAAATGTTGTTTTAAGCTGTTCACAGCCCTTGTGTCACGAGAAGACCTGGGTTATCCAAGGATTTTTTTTTTTTTTACTTACTTTCTGCCCAGGATCATTTTCTTTCAAATCTTGGGTTCTGGGATGGCTCAGACTCGGGGTCACGTGCAGCGCCTGCCACCCACATTGCTTCCTCCCTTCTCTTTATTCCCAGTGGTATTACTTGTACTATGGGCACAGGCAGACCAGGTCATTGTAGTAGTATAGCCAGTCCCCATGATACACATGTACGTCAGTATATACCATATAGTACACCCTATACATCAGTATATATCTTATACATTACAATATATCCTATATATCAGTATATATCATATTTATTACAGTATATCCTATACATCAGTGTATCTCTCTATATACAATGCATTATATAGGACAGTACAATACTATATAGAGACCTATATATACAATGCATTATATAGGACAGTACAATACTATATATAGATATCTGTATACAATACATTATATACATTGCGGAAAATTGTCAAGGTGGACCTCAGCCAGCTCAGGTAGGCAAGACTTTAGCAACGTCAGATACGGGATCAATATGGTGGAGACCGGCATATCCACACTAGAAGAAGTTGTCATCTCCTTGTCAAATCAAATCAAATCAAATCAAAAAATGCTTTATTGGCACGTCCGAATAGGTATTTGGCATTGCCAAAGCTAGTAAAGTGGGTGGGTGGGGGGGGGAGTTGGGTTGGGTGGGTGGTGGGTGGGTGGTGGGTATGGGGGGGGGGGGGGGGTTCGGTTATAACAGTCCATGGAGTCTCATCTTCCTCTTCGTTGGTGACTGCTATATGGGGAGGTGGGGGTGGGTGGGGGTGGGTGGGGCGGGTGTATTGGGATAAATATAACAGTCCATGGAGTCTCATCTTCCTCTTGTTTGGTGACAGCTGGACACGTATTGGGCAGCGATCTCCACAGTGGCCTCTTCTTCTCCCAGTAGGATGTAGAGTTTCCTCTTCTCATCTGCAGATATGAAGTCTGGGATGTGGGCAGAGAGTCTTTGGTAGTAGACGGCCCTCATAGCTGAGTATTTGGTGCAGTGTAGCAGGAAGTGGGTCTCGTCTTCTAGGACCCCCTGGTCACAGTGCTGGCACAGTCTCTTCTCCCGTGGCTTGTACGTCTGTCTGTATCGCCCCGTCTCTATCTCTAGGTTGTGGGCGCTCAGTCTGTATCGGTTCAGGGTCTGTCTGTGCTTGGGGTGGCGTATTCTCTCCAGGTAGGTGGCCATGGTGTAGTCCCTTTGTAGGGATTGGTACACGGTGAGTTTCTTGGAGTTATTTATTTCGTTTCTCCATTCTTCAATGTACCGCTCTCTGTTTGCCTCTGTGGTCGCCTTTATTTCGGCCTTGGTTATCATCTGTTGGAGTTTTTGGTTTGGTGGTTGGCTGCTGTTTGGTTGTTGAATGTCTGGTTTGCTCAGGTGGCTTAGCCATGCTTGGTGGTGGTAGGAGTCAGGCTTGCTCCCCTGGATGTGTGCCTGGAAAGCTAGCGCCCTCTTCTGTATGGTGAGCCATAGGGGGAGTCTGCCTAGCTCTGCCCTGCAGGCCATGTTGGTGGTGTTGCGATGGACATGTAGCAGGTATTTGCAGAACTCCAGGTGGAAGTTCTCTGTTGGGCTGGAATCCCACCTTGACTGGTCTGGGTAGGTGGCTGGGCCCCAAACCTCACTGCCATAGAGAAGGATCGGGGAGATGACAGCGTCAAATATCTTCATCCAGACCCTCACCGGTGGTTTGAGGTGGTACAGTTGTCTTCTGATGGCGTAGAAGGTTCTGCAGGCTTTTGCTTTCAGGGTTTCTATTGCTGCTTTGAAGCTTCCTGATTGGCTGAGCTCCAGCCCCAGGTAGGTGTAGCTGTTGGTTTTCTCCAGTGTGGAGCCGTTCAGTGTGAATTGTGAGGTGGTGGAGGCTTTATTGTGGCCCTTCTTCTGGAATACCATGATTTTGGTCTTCTTCTGGTTGATGGGTAGGGCCCATGTGGTGCTGAATTTTTCCAGCACTGACAGGCTTTCTTGGAGGTCTTTCTCGGTGGGGGCCAGGAGTAGGAGGTCATCGGCGTATAGCAGGAACTTCACCTCTCGATTGTTCAGGGTGAGGCCTGGGGTTGGTGAGGCCTCCAGGGCTGTAGCCAGTTCATTGATATAGATGTTGAAGAGCGTTGGGCTCAGGCTACAGCCTTGTCTGACCCCTCGGGCCTGTTGGAAGTATGCTGTCCTTTTCCCATTCACCTTCACACTGCACTGGTTTCCGGTGTAGGAGCTCTTGATGACGTCGTACGTTCTTCCTCCTATTCCACTCTCTAGGAGTTTTAGAAGTAGGCCTGGGTGCCATACTGAATCAAACGCCTTCTTAAAGTCCACGAAGCAGGCGAATATCTTGCCTCTTCTGGTGTTGTGGACGTGCGTCTTGATGAGGCTGTGCAGGGTGTAGATATGGTCTGTGGTGCGGTGGTTTGGCATGAACCCTGCTTGGCTCTTGCTGAGGACCCCGTGTTGTGTGAGGAAGGTGAGGATTCTGTTATTGATGATGCTGTTGAACAGTTTCCCTAGCGTGCTGCTGACGCAGATCCCTCTGTAGTTGTTGGGGTCATATTGGTCCCCATTCTTGTAGATGGGGGTTATGAGCCCTTTGTTCCAGTCTTCGGGGAAGTGTCCAGCGTTGAGCACGAGGGTGAATAGCTTTGCCAGTGCCGCGTGTATTGCTGGAGGGCTGTATTTGATCATCTCTGGTAGGATGCCGTCAGGGCCACTGGCCTTTTTGCCTTTCAGCAGGACAATTCTTTCCTGTATATCTTTTATGGTGATTGGCGAGTCCAGAGGGTTCTGGAAGTCTTTGATGACTTTCTCCATGTCCCTCAGTTTGGTGATTATCTGTTGCTGTTCTGGAGTTAGTTCTTCTTCTGGGATGTTTTTGTAGAGACCTCTGAAGTAGTTGAGCCAGATATTGCCATTTTGGATGTGGAGAGAGTTTTTCTTGGGCTTTGTGCCCATGTGGTGCCAGGTCTCCCAGAATGAGCTGTCCTGGAGGGAGTCCTCTAGTTGCTCAATTTTGTGGGAGAGGTATCTCTGTTTCTTCTCTCTGAGGGTGCCCTTGTATTGCTTGCATAGATTGCTGTAGGCTTCCCTCACCTCCTTGTTGTTGGGGTCCCTGTGTTTTTGGTTGGAGGCTGTTCTTAGGGTATGGCGTAGTGCTTTGCAGTCGCTGTCGAACCATTTGTGGGACTGTTTGTTGGTTTGTCTTATGGGTTTGGTTCGTTTCAGGCCTGCTAGTTCTGCTGTGGTCTGTAGGATGTACTTGAGATCCTTCACAGCTCTGGTGACTCCCTGTTGGTCTGGCTGATAGTTGTTTGTATGGAAGTTTGTGAGCAGTGTCTTGATTTCGGGTCGGTTGGTTGCGTTGCTATATTCTATGGCCTGGCGGTTGGCCCATGTGAAATGTCTTGGTAGGTTGTAGAGGCCGGACTGTTGGGGCTCATGTGTGGGTGTTTTGTTCCTGGTTCTCATGTATAGTAGGATCTGGTTGTGGTCTGATAGATGGGAGTCAGGTGCGATTGTGAAGTCTTCAATGTCTGACAGGTCTGCGTCTGTAATGGCATAGTCCACCACGCTGTTGCCCACTTGAGAGTTTAGTGTGAAGCGTCCTCTGGGATCGCCTGTGGTGTGTCCGTTTATTATGTACAGTCCTAGGCTTCGGCACATGTTCAGCAGTTGTCTCCCACTCTTGTTGACAATTCTGTCTTGGCTGTTTCTTCTTGTCTGTGTGGGTTCTGGGTGGTGGATCTCACTACCGTGCGTATGTGGGTTGTCGTCAGGAGGCAGGTAGTCTAACTCTGTGCCTGTCCTTGCATTCAGGTCTCCGCATATTAGTACTCTGCCTTTGGGTTGGAAGTGGACAGCTTCCCTTTGTAGGACCTCGTAAGTGTCGGGGTCGTGGTAGGGGGACCCTGGTGGGGGCATATATACTGCACAGAGATAGATGTCCTGCTGGCCGCTGAGGATGGAGCTGCTTATTTTTATCCATATGTGATTAGTTCCACGTTTGGTAGCTTTTACGTGTTCTTTGAGCTCCTCCTTGTACCATATTAATATGCCTCCTGAGTGGCGGCCATGTTTGGTGGTCTTATTTTTCTGGGCGGGCACTGAGAATTCCTTGTAGCCCATGGGTGTTAGGGACTCGTCATCTGCCCGGGTCCATGTCTCTAGGAGGATTTGAATGTCTATGTTTTTTAGTCTGTCTATGAAGTCTGGATCTTTTGATTTAGATCCAAAGGCTGAGGCGTTCAGCCCTTGTATGTTCCAACTACTGATAGTTAGTGATTTCATCTTCAGTGTGTAAACCTTGTAATGAGCTGTCCTGCAGAGGACGGGCTGGGTTCTTGGTTGGTTGCAGTGTGGCCAGGTATTGGTTTATGTGCATTGCTGTTGTGGCCATTGTAGTGACCGCATGCTCTATTCTCTTTATTGTCTCTATGTTGGTGCTCTGGGTTGCTCTGGTTGGCTTTTTCTTGATAGGTGGCATCTTTGGGGGGTTCTGTCTTGGATATTGGCGGTTGTCGGGTATTATTTCCATGGTTCTTTGTCTTGTTTGTTGTCTAGGCCCGGGGGCTCTGTTGAGCACTAAGTCTTTGAATTCCTTCGCTAGGAGGCTGACGCCATGTTTATTGAGGTGTTTGTCATCATATAGGTGACGCTTATCTATGGAGGGGTGTTGTGCCAGGGTGATGCCTGATGTTTGTCTGATTCTGGTCGCCAGCTCTTTGTTGATCCCCATGATGGTAGCTTCAGAGATGTCTTCTCGTGGGAGCAGAGATGACAGGATGATACTACTGTCTGGGAACTGTTGCTTTGCTTTCTCTGCTAGTTGGACCAGTTGGCCCGCTGTCTGTTGGGGCTGGTCAGTGAGATCTTCTGTGCTTGTGTGTATGACAATGTGTTTCGGGGTAGTGAAGAAAGGCTTGCAAATGACGGTATTGGCTTTTTCAATGGTTGGGCTGTGGATTTTCTTGACTCTTTGCCGTGGGAAGAGCTTTCTTGTATTAATGTACTTGCCATTGGAGTCTATGATCAGGACTATATCTGGGTTTGAGGTTCTCGTTGTTTGGGTTCTCTCTGGCTCTATGTCTGGGGTGATGGGCAGTTCTGGGCTTTCTTGTGATGTGTGAGGCATTTCTGTCTTATTGATACCTTGATCAGAGACTGTTGTGTTTTCCTCCCCCTCTTCCTTAGATCTTATCTCTTGTGCCTGTAGTTTCAGGCCTGATAACTCTTCCTTTAGTTCTGTGATTTCTTGTAGGCACTGTGTCATTTTATCCCACAGCTTGACATTCTCTTGCTGGCAGGCTGCTATCTCTTTTCTCAGATTTGTGTTTTCCTGGATAAGTTTGTGGATGGCTTTTGTGTCGCCATTTGTGCTGGACAGTTCGTTGACATTACAGTTTCTGTTATAATTGTGTTTATAGATAGTAAAATCTCTCTCCAGCCGGGATACAATCTCTGTGAGGGACTCTACTGAGAGGTGTGAGGAGTCGGGGGAGGGCTTGCTGGCTTGTGTACTGGCAGTGTTGGGGGATGTCACGGGTAATTCACCTGAGTCAGTGGGTGATCCTGTGTCTGTGCCCCTTTTTAGTTGTGCCTGATTCTTGATTTCTGGGAATTTTTCTATATATTGGTGAAGCCTATCTTCTCTTCCTTGAATCATTAAAGTCCCATTATTAAAAATGGTTGTTGTGAGAATCACTTCGCCGGCCCCTTGTGGGTTTTTTATTCTGATTGTTATTTTGCCTGTATCCGCCTCTTCTGTTGTTGTACTCTTGTAGCAGTCACATATTGCATGTTGCCAGTCTCTTATGTAATCGGTGTGCATAATGAGGTTAGTCAACACAAGTCAACACACTTGTCAGAGTAAGTTATCGCCTTGAAAAAGAAAGGTGACTTGTAACATCAGAAATGCGATGACCTGGAAAATCTGCTGAATTCCTAGAAAAATGGGCCGTTCTGTCATTCAAACACAGAGACATTTCCGGAATCATTTCAACATTAGACGCCATGGTCGTGTTCCGAAGATGACACGATAATGAAGTGGGTGAATCACTTTCAACGAACAGGTTCTTTGAGACCCGGAACTGCATGAGGAGGTGACCGAACGGTACGGACCCCGAAAACATCAAAAGGGTGCGTCAAGCAGTTAAAGCCAGGCCTCGCCGTTCAGCCATAAGCAATGTTTTAATTTCTTTTTTCTTTTGTTTTTCTTTGATTTTTGTAATGGCAACATCCAAGCTACACATTGAAAAAATAAAATTTGAGTTTTGTTGAAAAATGAGTGTGTAACTGTTATTTCATATGATCCATACCTCCCTGCCTAACCCTGTATATGCCACACTGTAGAGGGCATGAAAGGTCCTCTTTAAGATTAGTAAGACTTGTAGAGAACATCCAAATTCTAAATAGGAGTCATAGACTCACTGCTTTTACAGCAAAGAATCTCCATCTACATTGCTGACGAAATATTGTTTCTTTTAGACGTAGAGAACGTCCCTTTGTCACTGATCATTCTAGCTGTAGAGGATGTTCCTTGTCACTGTCACCGGCCTAGGTGTAGATCATGCTCCCTTGTCACTGTCACTGGCCTAGGTGTAGAGGACATCCCCTTGTCACTGTCACTGGCCTAGGTGTAGAGGACATCCCCTTGTCACTGTCACTGGCCTAGGTGTAGATCATGCTCCTTGTCACTGTCACCGGCCTAGGTGTAGAGGACGTCCACTTGTCACTGTCACTGGCCTAGGTGTAGAGGACATCCCCTTGTCACTGTCACTGGCCTAGGTGTAGATCATGCTCCTTGTCACTGTCACCGGCCTAGGTGTAGAGGACGTCCACTTGTCACTGTCACTGGCCTAGGTGTAGAGGACATCCCCTTGTCACTGTCACTGGCCTAGGTGTAGATCATGCTCCTTGTCACTTTCACCGGCCTAGGTGTAGAGGACGTCCACTTGCCACTGTCACTGGCCTAGGTGTAGAGGACATCCCCTTGTCACTGTCACTGGCCTAGGTGTAGATCATGCTCCTTGTCACTGTCACCGGCCTAGGTGTAGAGGACGTCCACTTGCCACTGTCACTGGCCTAGGTGTCGGGATTTGCCCTTTGTTACTGTCACCATTCTAGGAGTAAAAAGATCATTAGAAAGTTCTTGCTGCTGTACCTTCATGTATTCTCCCCAGAGATGTCTATTTTTTTCTAAACTGAATAACAACCCCCATTCGGTTAATCTGTCTCTTGTCCTCCAGTCCACCCATTCCCCTGATTATAATGGTCTCCTTCTCTGTACTCTCTCTAGTTCAGTTATGTCTTTCTTGTCACTGATCACTGTGGCTCCTTCAATACGAACCCCTGTGGCACCTCCAATACTGACTGTGACCCTTCCAATACTGACCCCTGTGGCACCGCACTGGTGATTATGACCCAGTTTGAGTATTTACCATTAACAAGTACCCTCTGTTTCCTATCAATAAGCCAGTTTTGAACACAAATGCATATGTTTTCTCCCAATGCCAACATTCTTATTTTACAGATCAAACTTTTATGCTGTACAGTATCCAAAACCATTGAAAAGTCCTGATATAGTACATTTACCGCATTACCCATGTCCAGATATACATCTACCGCATTACGCACACGATGTAATGAGGCGTTGATTCTGACACGTAAACTCGTGTCAGAATCAGTGCTTCAAAACGGAATCCCATTTACTTCAATGGGTTCTATTTAACATGCGTAATACATTGGAATCAATGGGTTAAAAAGCTTCCCATTGATTTCAATGTGTAGCGCGCCTAAGATGGAACCCATTGAACTCAATGGGATTCTGTTTTGCAGCGCTTGATTCTGACACAAATTTACGTGTCAGAATCAATGCCGCATTACATTGTGTGCACGGGCCCTAAAGGTCTATCTGAATTCCAGGGTGTAAGGGGACATTCACACGATGTAACGCAGCGTTGATTCTGACACGATAACTCATGTCAGAATCAGCGCTGCAAAACAGAATCCCATTGACTTCAATGGGTTCTGTTTAGCGCACGTAACCCATTGATTTCAATGTGTCGCGCGCTAAACGGAACCCATTGAAGTCAATGGGATTCTGTTTTGCAGCGCTGATTTTTACACGAGTTATCGTGTCAGCATCAACGCCACGTTACATCATGTGAATGCCCCCTAAACCATCTGGACCTGGCAATCTCACTATTTTAGTGTTTTGAAGGCGGTGCCGCACTTTCCCTGGGTTAAACAGATGACATTAAATGGAGAGTTAACATTACCCCAATTCATGTTGCTGGCCATTGGATATTCTTGTGTAGACACCATAGAGAACAAGGCATTTAGTAGTTGTGCCTTTTCCTCACCCTCCTCCACCATTACACCCAGATTATTTTTGAGAGGACCGACATTGTCTCTTTTTATTTTCTGATTCATTTCAATTGGATTTGATCTGTTGTACATTAATGTTCATTTTCACCACAATTGTCACATGTCCGGGGTTTTTTTTTTAAGCTAAACCTTTAGACTTTTTTTTTTTTTTTTTTTTTAAAAACATCATTTTCTATGGCTGTCCGTTATACTGTGTTATTACTCTCCATTTTTCTGCACTTGCTCAGAAAGCAGAACAAAAAAAATGGCAAAAAACAGAGTATAAAAACGGACATTAAATCAGTTAGAAAAACAGACAGATTAACATTAGTTAGGGCGGGTTCACACCTACTCCCGGTCTCCGATTTGTGGGTTTCAAGTCTTCTGCCAGAGAAACTGGACAGGAGACAGAAACCCGGCAGTCAGTGTCCGCCCGTGAGCGTCTTGTGCGTCTCCGCGGTGAAACCGTTTTTTTTTTTAAAAGGACACAAAGTCCTGCAGGTCTGACTTTGTGTCCAGTTAAAAAAAACAGTTTCACCGCGGACAGTACAAAATGCTCACGGGCGGTCACTTTGCAAACCCATTCAAGTGAATGGGTTGTAAAACTGACTGCCGGTTTCCCTCTCCTGTCCAGTTTCTCGGGCAGAAGACGGAAACCTGCAAAGCGGAGACCGGACGCAGGTGTGAACCCGCCCTTAGTGTCCATAATTGAATCCCCTCTCCCCCACCACTAGCACCTGTCTAGTCTGCTCTGCACTCTTATGCCCCTTCTTACTGGAGCATACATTCCCTTGGCTGTTAGAGGTAGTGTCTGGCTGCAGCAGTGTTACCCCTGTACTAGCATCCCCCTCATCCACCAATTTAGGGTGTGTGCCAGTTCAGGACCATCCTTCCTGGCACTCTACCCTCTACCCAGCTGCTGTTTGTCACCCAGCTAGCTGCCTCATGTTCCTGCACCTCCCTTTTGCACTTACCTCAGCAAGTCCTTGTTCTGTAAGCAACAAACTCCTTTCCAACTTTTCAATGGATCTCAGTCTTGCAATTTATTCATCCATGATCTGGGCTTCCAAGTGTGCAACGTGCTGACATCTTGCACAGCAGTACACTTTATCACTTAGCTTTTACAGCTACTCTCAGATGCACTGACCGCTGCAACTGATTCCTCTGGTTGCAAAAGAGTACCCATGCCAATATGAGAGCTTACCTGGAGGGTATCTATTTTCTGCAGCTGGCAATGGAGGACCAGCAATCGTTACATCCGGATATCACTCTGATAGAAGTAGAACTGACAATTTTTTACATGGGCAATGGCAATCAACAGGTAACGATGATCTTTAGAGATACACACTGTACTCCAGATATTTTGAACATTTGGGCCTGCCTCTCCTCAAGATTTTCTGGGCCTCTTTTTAGTGTTCTGCCCTCCCAGACTCCCTCTATGAGGCTACCCTTGTGGTGCTTTTGAGATGTGACAAAAATCTCATATATTGGCCCATTTCATCATTGAGCATTGACTATATAAGATAGATCCTCAACATATAATTATCCTGACCAATATGACTTCATGCTGGGAAATGGTATCACAGGCAGCATATAAGGGCTTCAGGATGTCTCTCAGGTGGGTGTCTCCAGAGAGAAGTGTGAACTTGGCCCTACTTGAATCAGCCCAGGCCTTTGACTTTGCAGAATGGCCATATTTGCTGGAGGTACTGGCCAATTTTGGCCTAGGTAATTTTTTCTTTTTTAATGAAGTATTTTTTATTAAGAATTTTGTAGCAATATAAAAACAGCAGGAAAAACGAAACAAAATAAAACCGCCATCCTGACCAACCTCAAAAAAAACCCAAAACCCTGATATATCCTCCCTTCTAGAGGCGCACAGACAATAGCATTACATCATATCATAGGCAGTATCGCTAACAGGCAACACCAGAGTTATCCAACACAATACAAATTTGTGAGAGTGGGGAGGGGGTAAAGAGACTGAAAACATACGCCCAATACTTTATGTAGATTGTGAGCCCCATATGGGGGTCACAATGTACTTTTTTTCCCTATCAGTATGCCTTTGTACAATGGAGGAAATCCACGCAAACATGGGGAGAACATACAAACTCCTTGCAGATGTTGTTCCTGGCAGGATTCAAACCCAGTGCTACAAGGCTGCAGTGCTACAACTGAGCCACCGTGTTGCGTCATCCGCCCAATACCCTCAAGTGACTTATATGATTCAGTGGGGTACCCTACCCACTCCGTCAAAAAGGGGATCTTCTCAAAGATGGGAACCCTGGGGTGTCTATTCATGAACCCCATATTTTTTAAAATTTCGTGTTTGAATTCCTTTTTCTAGCCTAATGGCATTGTTCAGTCTCGCCATGTATTTTGGCATGGATGGAGGGGAGTGCTGAATCCACTGCTGGGTGATCAGCTTTTTTGCCTGATACAGCAATCTAGCAATGCCCGACTGTCCTCCATTCTCATCACCCTCACCCTCCATTAGGCCCAAGACACAAGCCACAAGCCTTGGATTTGGCAACCAGACCAACACCATCAACCTACCTCAATAAAGCCAGAACCCCTTTCAAAAGCGTCCAAGGTCCTTACTTTTTACTCGGGTATCTACTGTATACAAAAAGCCTGGGGCAGATATCCTGATGAATAGCCAATGCTCCCTTTTCTTTGACCTCAACCAGGGCACCCCACACAGGTGTTTCCTGGTGCCTCCATTATTTGCCCTTGGCTCTATGCATTAGCCAATACCTCATATACCATGAAATCACTCTAGGTACTAGAAAAGATAAAATCATTGGCAAGTAAACCTATGAAATCTTATGTACAACAGATCTAGACAGTCCTCTGACCAAGACTATCAACCTTCTGGAGGAGTGTGGCCCACGCTCAAGTCTCCATATCAAGTGGAGTATTTCTGCACCCATGCTATTATGTGATGCTGAATGGCCAGCAGAGCACTATGCTTGGAAATATACATTAAAGTACCTCAAAAATCCATTATTATTCCTGAGCTATGTACAGTATATTTGCTTGGTGCGGAGGATTTGGGCAAAATGATCCTTCTTCCCAAGGGTTTTTACCTTCTAGAGTAGACCATGCTGCAGGCCTTCTCCCTAAGATTAAATTCATGTGACCAAGCCAAAGACTTAGCCGTGAGAGCGTAGAATTAAATTTCCTGATGGACAGTTGTGGTTTCCCCACATTATGACACGGCCCATAAATCCAGCTTGTACAGAATACTGCCTAGTTGTTTCACTGGGGGTTGGCACTCCATGTCCGGTTTTGGAAATACTGAGCCTTTTCCCATGTTGCCTGCCATGACCAGCAATTCGGGTGTGGTGTGCAGTGACTTTACCTTCTGGATCTCAAATTATGCAGAAATCAGGGGGCAAAGATTTCTCTGCAGAAAATTTTTAAGTCAGTTGACCTCGAGATCTTTAATGGATGGGGATAAATAGGAAAGAGAACAACCCCTATAGAGACGAAGTCGAAGACCCTGGTTTTATCGGTAGTGGTCTATTCCTGTACCTGACTGTAAAAGCAAGAATACATCCGTCCCTGGCACTAATAGTCACCAGAGTAACTAAGAGGCTGGGCCTTATTCTAGCACATGTAGGCTGCTGGCCCGATGCTGGCGCCCTGTCTCTAGTAGTCAGTACATCGATGCTCCCATCCATCCTCCTAGTGCTACCCCCCAGCTCTCCTTACATCTGCCCCGTACCCCCTCTCCCCGCCACATGACTAGGCCTCACCTCGGCGCTCTCAATCTGGCTGTTCGGGTTCAGGAGGAAAGAAAGACGCTCGCACTGGAAGCCATGGCTGGTACCGAGAACAGAGACCAGAAGGAAGAAAACACACATCGGGGCTCAATAAAGAGTCCTGAAAGTGGTGGCGGAGATTCAGGGATGCACCGACCATAGTAACGGCGGGGAGCTACGGCGACCCGGAGGGACAAACTTCCTGCAGCGTCCCAGCGACTAGTAGTGTCGGTCAGACCTAGTTGTGTGGCGGGGAGAGGAGTATGGGGCAGATGGAAGGAGAGCTGGGCACAAGCATCTGGCCAGCAGTCAGTCCTCAGATGTCATTCCCGATGCTGAAATGCTGACTGCTGCTGTCCCGATGCTGGTGCTGAACAGCTTTGCTGGCCCAATAACAGAATAGTACCAAAAACTGTTTGCCCCTCTAAAATGCAAACCTGGATCTCCTGAAAGTTACATAACTCTACATGAACACATATGCAGAGTGAACAGAGGCCATATTTTATCATTATCCCTTTAACCCTTCTTCTCCATGGGTGGTAGTAGAGATCTAATTAGGTTTTTCCTGCACCTGGGGCATTTAGATTCAGATTTCCTTCCCCCACCTCATCCATCTGAATCTTAACTATACTTGCTTGTACAGTCAAAGAACTGTGCACACCAGGGAGAGGGTCCATTCACATAGAGGTTTTTTTTGGAGCTGATTTTGGCGCGGAATCTGCGTCAGAATCAGCGTGGAAAAAGAAGTCTCTCATTGACTTTAATGGGTTCCCTTTTCCGCTGGGAACCCATTGAAATCAATAGGAGGCTTTTTTTCCCCATTCATATGAATGGGATCCACGCGGAAAATGGATCCCATTGAAGTTAATGGGAGACTTTTTTTCCACGCTGATTCTGACGCGGATTCCGCACCAAAATAAGCGCAAAAAAACTCCGTATGAATGGACCAGGAAAGCAGATCCGAAGGTTCACAGCATGATGAGGGTCCAGAGAGACTGAACAAACATCAGCTGCACAAAGCAAGGGGACAGATCATAGACCTCCAGGTGTCCTCATATCGTCACATCGCCACTCTGGGACTCACCTGGAGGGCGGAGTGAGATGTGGTTGTAGAGTTCTATATCTTGTATGTTCTGAATTGTCAGGGAAGTGAAGTGATCACCAGTGTTGGGCAGGGCCGCAATTGTCATCTCTAGATAAGTAAAACAACTACATGCTCCTGCTGCTGCCCCAACTACAGCGGCAAACAGCTCTTTTATTTCATGGACAGAATAATCCACATAGCTTTTATCAATAATACATTACCATTAAACTGTATTCTAACAGTATATACTGCTTTGTTATTTTCTTGCAATATTCACATCTCCACTTTTCCCTCTGGAATTTAGTTATTTGGTCTCACTCTGCACCAACCTTACTGGAAGGAGACCTGAGAGGGAGAAAGATCAGATAACAAGACCATGGTGGTAAGTGGGCCCATTGTGTAGCCTTGTAAGAATTAATTATATGTTACTTGCCCAAATTCCTTGAAGGGGTTTGTCCACAAAGGACATTTATGGCTTATCCACAGGATGACAGGTTCATGTTAGAGATCGTTGGAGGTCCCGGAGATGGGACTCTTATTATCAGACATTTATGGCATATTTTATGGGTATGCCATAAATACTTTTTGTGCGCAAACCCCTTTAAGGTTGCTCCATCATTTGTAATGGGAAATGGCCAGAAATTTGTTAAAACTTTTCAAGATTTTTTCAAGTCATCTTAGTGTTGAAAGTCTTTTGTCTAGAAAGGTTACCAATGGATATTACCTTGAATGCAGGCACTTTCCATGGTGGTCGGGTTATCTTCTCATACATGTAGTGTCTCTGTCTGATAACCCGGCCACAATTAGGAATGCATGACTTTTATTCACTATGAGATAGATTCTGTGTAGAGGACAGGTTAGCTCTGTGTGTTGAGAAGGTAAGCTCAGTGTAACTGGCTGTGTATTGGGAAGGCTGGCTCTGTGTGTTGGGCAGGTTGGCTCTGTTTTGGGCAGGTTGGCTCTATGTATTGGGACGTTTAGCTCTGTGTAATGGGCAGGCTGGCTCTGTGTATTGGGCAGGTTGGCTCTATGTGTTGAGAAGGTAAGCACTGTGTAACTGGCTGTGTATTGGGAAGGTTAGCTCTGTGTTTTAGGCAGGCTGGCTCTGTGTGTTGGGCAGGCTGGCTCTGTGTGTTGGGCAGGTTGGCTTTGTGTGTTGGGCAGGTTGGCTTTGTGTGTTGGGCAGGTTGGCCCTGTGTGTTGGGCAGGTTGGCCCTGTGTGTTGGGCAGGTTGACTTTGTGTGTTGGGCAGGTTGGCTCTGTGTGTTGGGTAGGTTGGCTCTATGTATTGGGAAGTTTAGCTCTGTGCATTGGGCAGGTTGGCTCTATGTGTTGAGAAGGTAAGCACTGTGTAACTGGCTATGTATTGGGAAGGTTAGCTCTGTGTTTTAGGCAGGCTGGATCTGTGAGTTGGGCAGGTTGGCTTTGTGTGTTGGGCAGGTTGGCTCTGTTTTGGGCAGGTTGGCTCTGTGTCTTGGGCAGGTTGGCTCTGTGTAATGGCAGGGTGGCTCTATGTATCGGGCAGGTTGGCTCTGTGTATTGGGCAGGTTGGCTCTATGTATTGGGCAGGTTAGCTCTGTGTATTTGGCAGGCTGGCTCTATATAATGGGCAGGTGTATAGAGATTAGTTTGTCTTTTTGTGACAGGTAAATTGTCTCTGTGTAATGGGCAGGTTATCTCTATTTGACATTGGATTGGCTCTGGTGTTTTGGGCAGGTTAACCCTCTGTAAAGGGTGGCTTCTTCAGCAACAACTGTAACTGCAGCAACTACCTGCCATGTAGAGCCATGCCTATCTACAACACAGAGCTCCTCTGCCAACCGAATAAAACAGTCACCTCTGACCGAGGTGCTCAAGGTATCATGCAGCTGCTGCAACAACCAGCTATTGCTATGGTATGTTGGAGCCCTTTTCCAGCCTTATGTGCAGCCACCTAGGTGTGTAGCAATGTGAGGTGCTGTTACTGTTCACTAGACCCAAGACCCTTTACCCCTTACCGTTATTTTGTCTGGCACACGTCTCCCTGGATTCCCCTTGGCTTGCTACCAATGAGCCCACATCCCGATAACCATACACTATAAACACTGCTAGAATTCATTTTTTTATACTTTATGCAACAATTAGGAGATATTTCTACCACTTGCAGCTGATTTCATTGGCCCTTTGCTTTAAACATTGGTAACAAATCTACATCTGCAGTAATAGGAGTCATTTTGGCCCTTTCTTCATGTTACCACATAAGCAGCTGAGGGGATAACATTGTCCAGTCTCTGTCATTGCCCCAGAGGAATTCTATCTACGAGGCTTGCATTGTGCAGGGCTCCCAGCGAGGGCAGGACGGTGGATTTGGCACTAGTTCTATGTAGGTTTTGGCACATATGACTATATGAGATGTTGACTTGTGATGGTCCAGTTCCTGTCACTATGTGATATGTTCACATAATTCAGCATCCTTGTTTTCAGCTGATATCATGTGTCTTGCTTCTGTATCATCCATGGGTCAGGTCCAGGGGGGTTGTGAGTGGACTGTTCTTTGCAGTGCAAAATCTGCTCTTATTGCTTATGTTCCTGTTTAATATTTGAGTCTTCACATTTTTAGGGGTTATATTTTTAGCAAATGTTGCCTTATGACCTTCCTTATCTGGCTGCTGATTTATGGAACCTCCAAGGGGCAATAACAAAACCCATTTGTTTCTGTTCCCTGACATTATGGCACCATCATCAAGTCTTTCCCAATATCCTGAAGGTAGTCATTTCTGAAGTCGTTATTGAACCCAAAAAGACAAATAAATGACATCTGCTTGTCTCTATGATCCCATTCACACCCCCCATTCATCATCCTCTTTACCCACCACATTCAGAAGCATTTTATCCCACTTTTTGTGGGTTGCTTGATCGCACACCTTGCTCATATGCCACTCTCTGCCCGATGAGATACTGTGCTGCTTGTGTAGCACCTGGTGGTCCAGTAATGGTCACTTTCCTGCTTCTTGTTCCTGGAACGAATTCCCCCTTCTTTGAGATTTGTATTCGCGCTCCAGTCAGCTCTTGATATTCCACCAGTGTCTTTCCACCTTTGCCCAGTATTGCACCCACTAATGTCTCCGGCACAGCCATCTCTAGTGTTTCTTTGCCTGTAACGCTTTCTGCAGCCAACTTGTCCATTAGAATCCCTCCACCCCCAAGCCCTATAGCTGGACCGGCTTCACCTGTGTAAGATGTGAGAAGACTGATAGCTGCTGGATGGACACCACTCACCAAGGGGTTAAATCCCAAGCCTGTGCTGTAACCATAACTGGCCAGTGTATTTAGGGCAGTAGAGATGGCCAAAAGATCTCCACCAGAAATGGTTGGAGCAGTCGGTGTTGCAGTAGGAAAGGGGGCAATAGCTGGTTCTGCTGTCCCACCAGCATAAGGGGATCCTGTAGGATTTGAGTTAGCCACAGGACCCTGGGAGTTGATATAACTGATGTTGAGATGGGCCGTGCCCTGAGGAGGATCCTCTCGCGCTTTGTGTATGATGCTTCGTATGGCTCGATGAACCTGACTTGGCTCCCCACTCACTGTCACCACCCGTTCGTGGAGATTTGGTCCTGCAGGTTTCTGGGAGAGCTGGACCCATGCCCCTGACTCTTCCATAATGCTGCGAACAGTGGATCCACCCTTGCCAATGATCAGGCCAGCTGTTGTATTAGGGACGATTAGTTTGGCCTAAAAAAAAAGTAAAATGAGAGAGATTTTTCAGTCCAGATGATAAACATTAATTAGGAATGGGATTGGTGTGGTGTATATATGGGCAGGGATATGATCAGACTGGTAACTATTGAGCAGGGATGGGACAAACTGGTAAATATTGGGCAGGCACTGGATATGGCTGGTAAGTATTGGGCAGAGTTGGGAACAGGGTGAAAAATTTTGGGCAGAGATGTGACTAGGCAGGTAAATATTGTGAAGAAATTGAATCATGGTGGTTGGTATTGGGCAGGTTTTCGACTGAGGGCACATTTTTACTGCAATATAAGATAAGATGATCCTTTAATAGTCCAATCATGGGGAAATGCAGTTGAAGAGTGAAACTAAAATGTAATGCGCACAGTTCAGTATTTGGCACACACCTGCTTGGCCCGCTCGGCACTAATGTTGTTCTGGGTAGGGATAAGTACACCCAGGTCGGTCTTGGCTCCTCCTTGCGGCACCTCCCGCACCTTCTCTGCTATGAAGTTATGTACAGACAGTAGCGCCTCTGCAGTTCCCTGCACCAAACACACACGCTCCGTTGTCCCTATGGCAAACGACAAACAGCATGAATAACAAGGAAAAACATGACATACATTGAGAAGATCAGAAGCCACCCATCTGGACTACTCTCCACCAGAAGCCTCATCAGGGAATAGTCTACAGTTCATTGCACCTATTGCTATAATGCACTTGTGTTACAGCGCAGGGGAAAAGGCTGCGGGAAGCCCAATTGACTCTGTTCTCGGGGTGACAACAGAGGAAAGCATGATAGCAGTGAGGAGGAGAGAAGAGTAGAAGAGGATGGATAGTCGATGGAGGAGAAGATGACATCAGTGAGGGGGATCTCATAGTAGAAGCGGATAGTAGAGGAGAGGATGACCGTAGAGTGGGGTAGCAGAGAAGAAGAGGATAGTAGATGGGTAATAGTAGAGGAGAAGATAATCAGCGAGAGGGATAGTAGAGGAGAGGGAGTGGGGTAGGAGAGGAGGAGGTGACAGCTATGAGGAGGATAGCAGACGAGGAGAACAATATGTACATTTGGTGATGTGGGAACCTCTGTCCAAGTGGTGCCCCTCGGTCGTAGCTTTTTTCAGATCTGCTGCTTATCTCTGCAGTTTCCAGTCTAAAGGGAGTGAGTACTGTTTTACTAGCGGTGTGGGGTCTGTTGGTGAGCGTCCATGGACAGTCCTGGCCTCCTATCACACTGATATAATAAATGTCCCAATGACAGTTAATTCCCCACAGGTCACAGCCGATGATTTATGGACACAGATGGAAGATTCGTCCCCATAAGGCCTTATTCACACGTCTGTGGTCGTTTTGCGGATGCAAAAAGATGGACCGTTTTTCATTCAAGTTCTGCGTCTGCAAAGGTTATCGTTTAGAAGGTTTTTTGTCCACAGTTGAACCATGTTTTTAACAGTCTTCAATGCCTTGGATATGCGTATCTGTGACCAAATTGTTTTGCGTGATGTCCATGGAGAACACAGACTGCAAATAATTCACAGAATAAGGCCTAAGGCTGGGTTCACAAAACTGCATTGGGCTTTAAAACACATATGAATGCAGCCTAACATTACAGAAATGTTGAAATTATATGACACATCGATGACTAATCCAGCCAGCACGCTGCAGAGTCCTATGATGGTGATGTCACTGGCACTGGCAATTACCCAGTGATGTCACTTTCTCTTGCAATGTCACTTACCCCAGTGATGTTACATACCCTAATAATGGTTACTACTCTTGCCATGGCGGTTACCCCAGTAATGTCACTTAATTCGGCAATGATGTCACAAGTGTCATGATGTCAACCCTTGTGATATCATTAAACCTGACAATGTTTGGTGAGTCGGGGCGCTGAAGACACTACTCCATGACAAACGTGGATTATGAGGATTGATGAGCAGATGCCATATCAGGAACTCTGTTCCAAAGTTCACATATATATTACTTACTGAATACATCTCTATATTATCATGCATTATTTTATTTCTAATTGTTTTCTATGTTCTAGTTGTAGATGGGACAGCCATCTTGCCTGGGCTGCAGCTTTGTTCACAGCAGTTCAGAGATTGCTTTACAGCAGCCACATAGACATTTATTCCAGTAGGATGGATTTTGTGGCCCGTCTGGGTAAAGGGTATTTCTTTGCAAGTTCCTAGGGACATGATTTTTGGGTTCACCTGTCATTGATGTGTAAAGGTCATTGCTATCTATTGCCTTAAAGATGTCAAATCCTTCAGTGTGATCCCGATGTGAACCCCAGTTTTGGCCACTTGGGGTGACTATGGAGAGTGTGACATGAGCATGAAATGTTGTGCATGACTTGGGGTGCACTCCTTCACTCATGTATCATTTTGGGGATGGGAAGGTACCTGTCGAGCGCCACACACTTTAGTGCGACATTCGCAGCCGGTGTGGAAGTTACTGACTCCAGGAGGATTTAGGGATTGCTTATAATCTACCTAGAAAAATAAAGCAGCAAAAGTCGGAAAACGGAGACAAAGAAATGATTTATCATATGTCTTTAGTGGCTGGATTCGCCGTACCCCCCCCCCCCCCCCCCACCGCAGTGTTCCAGCTTCTCTGTGCCTGGTGCCGGCTAACATTGAGGTTTCCATGGTGAAACTAAGGCTCAGTGGTTACGATGGAAACAGTGAAAAGTCTGAGGCACAGCCCATTACACACTGGGCAACACTTCGCTATCAGCCATCGACACAACAACAGGGACCTGCAGTGTTCTGTAGAGTCTGACTGGCTGGGAGGCGTCACCATGGAAACTTTTGTAGCCAGGCTTCGGCCTAGTAGGACCAGGCTATGCCCATGCTGCCCCCAATAGCCAGTGCCACCTCAGAAACATATGATTGTTCAACTAACATTATAAAAGGATCTCAAGTGATAGCCCAATTCTATCTTACCGCCAGACCCTTGGGTGGCTGAGCCTTGCTCTGCTCCACTCTTCCCTCTATACTCTCTTGGACTGGGGTGCCTAGGGCCCACCAGTAAAATACATTCTGGGGATGCACTATACAGCTACAGGCAAATATCGCCTGATACTCATTCTCAAATTCCTAAAATGTCGACCACCTAAATGTATTTTTCAGCAGTGTTTACTGCCTCGCCCTTGCCTCTGATTCTGTCCTGGAGTCCTGTCAGTACCCGGCTGCCTGGCTCATGTCTCTGTCTTTGGGCTCCGTCACAGGTCTTTGGCTTTTCTATTGGACTAGAGGCCACTTAGCTCCATCAGAAGAAAGACTTTGCAAGATGGCTGGTTATCGGGCCCCTACACTGTGCTTGAGAAGATGAGGCCTGGTGTTTAGCCAGATTCTGCACCTAGATGTCATCTCAGTCCAGATCTGCGATGCCAGGTTGAGCTGGGAGCCCACCTGGTGAAGGGGCCCACTGGGGGATTCACCTGTGAGACAGTCTGAGCCTGCCTTAAAGGGATCCTATCATTAAAACTCAATTTTTTCTGCCTACCATGTACGAATAGCCTTAAGGGCTATTCTTCTCTTACCTTTAGATGCCTTCTCTGTGCCGCCATTCAGTATATAATCCTTTTTTCGTCGGTATGCAAATGAGTTCTCTCGCAGCACTGGGGGCGGTCCTCAGCACTCAAACAGCACTGGGAGCATCCCCAATGCTGAGAGAGAATTCTCCAGCGCCGCCTCCATCTTCTTCAGGAACGGGTCTTCTTTCGGCGGTGGCTTCAAACTTCTAGGCCTCGGGCAGCCGACTGCGCATGCCTGCAGCCACAAGAAAAATGGCCAATACTGTGTAAGCAGCCATTCTCTTGTGGCCGGCAGGCATGCGCAGTCGGCTTTGCCCTAAGGTAGGCAGAAAAAAATTGAGTTTTAATGATATGATCCCTTTAATGCCCCATCACTATTAGGGCTGCTGTGCCTTCAGTAAAAGGAATTAAAGCAACAATCTGGTGAGCGACACTTAATCATGTAAACTGGAGACAGTCGCCAAATCTAAGACCTCGTCCTCCAGTCATAAGTATGGAATAAGGTTTCAGCTGGTGTAGCAAGAAAGAGGGAAGGTCGGCTGTGATGGAAAAACTGCCAACCAATTCGTCAGAGACAGTGACAAGTAGAAATTCCAGGTATTCTACAAGTTCCCATGTCACCTGAGACCTGTCACATTCACTCGCAGTCTGGATCTTTCCTTAGTCACCTATTGCAGATTCTTCCAGTACACCTTACAAAAGTTTCCACACCCCAGCAGGACGTGAAGACAAAAGTATCAGAAGATGTTTTCATATAAACAATGTGTCAAGATACATCTCTCAGATACATATGTTGGATACTACTCTGTGCCTTGATTTCTAAGCTGGTGAATGAGAACATTGTGCATACCTCCAAATTAGATGGTGTCCCATACCATCATACAGTCCTATGAAAAAGTTTGGGCACCCCTATTAATCTTAATCATTTTTAGTTCTAAATATTTTGGTGTTTGCAACAGCCATTTCAGTTTGATATATCTAATAACTAATGGACACAGTAATATTTCAGGATTGAAATGAGGTTTATTGTACTAACAGAAAATGCGCAATATGCATTAAACCAAAATTTGACCGGTGCAAAAATATGGGCACCTCAACAGAAAAGTGACATTAATATTTAGTACATCCTCCTTTTGCAAAGATAACAGCCTCTAGTTGCTTCCTGTAGCTTTTAATCAGTTCCTGGATCCTGGATGAAGGTATTTTGGACCATTTCTTTCTACAAAACAATTCAAGTTCAGTTAAGTTTGATGGTGGCCGAACATGGACAGCCCGCTCTCAAATGATCTGAAAACAAAGATTGTTCAACATAGTTGTTCAGGGGAAGGATACAAAACGTTGTCTCAGAGATTTAACCTGTCAGTTTCCACTGTGAGGAACATAGTAAGGAAATGGAAGACCACAGGGACAGTTCTTGTTAAGCCCAGAAGTGGCAGGCCAAGAAAAATATCAGAAAGGCAGAGAAGAAGAATGGTGAGAACAGTCAAGGACAATCCACAGACCACCTCCAAAGAGCTGCAGCATCATCTTGCTGCAGATGGTGTCACTGTGCACCGGTCAACAATACAGCGCACTTTGCACAAGGAGAAGCTGTATGGGAGAGTGATGAGAAAGAAGCCGTTTCTGCACGTATGCCACAAATAGAGTTGCCTGAGGTATGCAAAAGCACATTTGGAGAAGCCAACTTCATTTTGGAAACAAAGATTGAGTTGTTTGGTTATAAAAAAAAAGGCGTTATGCATGGTGTCCAAAAAGAAACAGCATTCCAAGAAAAACACTTGCTACCCACTGTAAAATTTGGTGGAGGTTCCATCATGCTTTGGGGCTGTGTGGCCAATACCGGCACCGGGAATGTTGGTAAAGTTGAGGGTCGCATGGATTCCACTCAGTATCAGCAGATTCTTGAGAATAATGTTCAAGAATCAGTGACGAAGTTGAAGTTACGCCGGGGATGGATATTTCAGCAAGACAATGATCCAAAACACTGCTCCAAATCAACTTAGGCATTCATGCAGAGGAACAATTACAATGTTCTGGAATGGCCATCCCAGTCCCCAGACCTGAATATCATTGAACATCTGTGGGATGATTTGAAGCGGGCTGTCCATGCTCGGCGACCATCTAACTTAACTGAACTTGAATTGTTTGTCCAAAATACCTTTATCCAGGAACTGATTAAAAGCTACAGGAAGCGACTAGAGGCTGTTATCTTTGCAAAAGGAGGATCTACTAAATATTAATGTCACTTTTCTGTTGAGGTGCCCATACTTTTGCACCGGTCAAATTTTGGTTTAATGCATATTGCACATTTTCTGTTAGTACAATACACCTCATTTCAATCCTGAAATATTACTGTGTCCATCAGTTATTAGATATATCAAACTGAAATGGCTGTTGCAAATACCAAAATATTTAGAACTAAAAATGATTAAGATTAATAGGGGTGCCCAAACTTTTTCATAGGACTGTATCTAATGGAGCCAAGGCATAGTCTCTACTGGATACCACATGATACAAAGAGACCATTATGACATATTCTTAGGTGGATGGATACACTCATTGTCCAGGCATTCACTTGAGGTTCACTGGGGATATGTGTAACATTCTGTACCTGGACACTAATAATATGAAGGTAGTATATTAGCTGATTCTTTACTGTAACAGCTGTACATTTGTTGAATAGACTCCTTATGAGCTTGTTCTTTACTGTAAGAGCTGTGAAATAGACACCTCAGGAGCTTCTTCTTTACTACAAGAACTTAATATGTGGAGTAGTCACCTCATGAAATGGTTCTCTACTGTAACAGTTGTAAGTCTGTGCAATACGTTGCTCAAGTGCAATTTTTTTTGCTACCGTAAAATGTGAATTGGTGGAATACTTCTTTATAGTAAGAGCTCTGATATGTGGATTCACCAGCTCAGGAGCTGGTTCTTTATCAGAGCTGTGAAGTTGTAGAATAGTTACATTATGAGCTAGTTCTTAAAGGGGTTTTCCTGGCAATTTTTTTTTAAAGGTCTGATATTGCTATTAATGGGTTAATAAGTGCACTTGTATACTTTTAGCAGAGTTTGAGTGATTTCTGGGTGTCTCTGGGAGTGCCTGGCATCTTCTGCATTTGTTTACTTGGTGTAGCTTCCTGCTGCCTTAGTTGATGCAATGCATTATGGTAGTTGTAGGCTCCCACACCATCTCCCACTCACTCCTACCCCCTCCCTCTCTAACACCCCCTCCCTGTCTCCCTAGCTATTCTGATGCCAAAGATGGAAGAGGAGCCGTTCCTGCAGAAGAAAACCTATACAGAAAGAAGATAGGTATGATTGGGTGGCTTGAGGGGCCAGGAGAGTAGTAGGGGCGTTCCGGTTCTGTAAAACGGGAAACAGATCGTCACCAGATAATCAGAAAATGTCCCTGGGATATGGGTAAATATACATTCTTGATTAATTATGTAATTTATAAAGTGGGGGGGGGGGGTTTAGATTAGGGAGTTAGATTTATCCCAGACAACCCCTTTAACTGTAAGAGCTCTGAATCAGAGAATAGATACCTCGGGAATTGGTTCTTTACTGTACGATCTGTGGAGTTATCAGGAGGTGGAAGTCAATGCTTTTGCTATCTGAGAGTGGGCAACTTACATTGCAAGCTAGTGAAGCAGTTGGGTGAGTGGTTGTTGGGGCAACAGCCAATAACTAAAGGAGGCAATGTAAGGTGGCGGAAGTCAAAACTTTGGATACTTAAGATTTGATGTCCGAAACTGTATAACTATACTATCGTTGACCTGTTGTTGTATTCCTGGTGCTTTGCTTGCCACCGCATGGATTCATATTGCATATTGCAGGACTTTTCTCTCCACATTTTTCTTGTGGAAACCCGGTGGACCCCATTATTTGGGATCCATGGGTAACTGCTCTTTAAGTGGATTGGGTTTCTGTTTTCCAGATCCCAAAGTGGACCCGAAGAACGGAGACCCGAATGCTAGCGTAAGCTTTCTGGTGAAGAATTTATCTCAAGTGGGAAAAGGCAACCATGGTTATCAACGCTTGGAGGTGACATGTGGTGAGTTGTTCTTTGTCACAGGAAGAAGAGTGGAGAGGAGAAACATGTCATCAGCAGCAAGCAAACCAAGGCTGCTCGTGAAAAAATGTTCTTCTAGGTGGGTGTTGGGAACTATGACTCCCGAGGTTTGGAGAGGAAGGAGAACACTGATGATTTCCCTGTTGGTCACGCCAACCAGACAAACAATGCGGTGGTAACTTATCTTCCTGCAGGCCTAGCTTACCGTCTACAAGTCTGTTTCTATAACAATAGGCTGTAGGCCAGCAATGACATCCTGTGAGGGAGGAGTGACATCATATTTTAACTGGATAGTGCATTGTTGAAGTGTTTATCGAGTTGTTATTTGGAAGACCACCCTTAGCGCTGACTAAGGAAACATGCAAGGACCATCAGATTTAGATGTTCATTAGTTGTTTAGGCCCTATAGGGTATGTTCACACGGTGGAAACCAAATTCTGCTATGTGAACTCTCCATTCGGCTAGCCACAACGGGATGCAGTGTACCGGCATTCAGTCGTGGCATTCCGCTCCGGATTAGGCCTGAATGAATGGGTGTAATCGGGAGGGAGTCTCACGCCACGGCTGTCTCAGCGAGCAATCTGCAGGAAGAAGGGCATCTCGCTGGTGGGAAAAAAAATGCAAGCGGCTCCCTTTCAAATGAATTGGCAGCCTTTTATGCAGGCGGATATTGAGCTGGATTTCGTGTCAAAATCCACCTGCAAAAAAAAAATTCCATGTGAACATACCCTTAGGTAGACAAGGGTGACCTGGTCAGTAACTGACCTGTGAGTAGCTTGGATCTGGTGCTCTTAGGCCCTCTGTAGAGCTTGGACCTTGTGAGTGGTGTTGGGTGAACTTAACAAGATTCATCCTATGAGTAGCCACAAGGTTCACCCAGTTCACATCATGGCATTGGTGCTCCCCATTCTCTGCATTCCCCAACCTTTTGTGTTCCAAGGTCCACAATTATGCAAGTCAATTTTCCTGTGACCCGTCAAGGGATGATATGGAGAGAGCTCCCTTAATAAAGTATGGATAAAGCAGGGGGGACCATCACTCGCATATAGTGCCCTAATATTCCCCCCACACACTGGTAATGTTATTAACTGTTGGGTGGGGCATTATAACTGTAGACATAATAGTGCCCCCCCCCCCCAACAAGTAATAGTCTGTCTCCCCACACGCACAGTGGAGGAACACTATTACTGTAATAGTAGCCTAATGGTGCCTATTCATGGGTAATAATCCCCCCCACACACACCTACTGTTACTATATTTACATTATACTTACAGATCACTAATGCATCTCCCATGACCTGTTCTTGCACACAGGACGTGTGCTCCTTCTATTCGGTTCCGCGGTCACAGCAACACCAGGTTCAATAAGGTGAAGGTTCTGGGAGCAGAATAGAAGATGCACACATACGGTGTGCAAGAACAGGTCCCAGGAGCTGCATTAGTAACCTGGTGTAAGTTACAGAGATCTTCTAGGCCCGGGTCGGCCCCGTACCAAGTAATTCATGGCCCAGCAATGGGGACCTCTGCTTTAGAGGACACAGAGGAGGAGTCTGGAGTGTACTGGACAGGGTGTACATCTCATCCAGTTTGTTGAGTTGGGTATGATGAGGAATCTGGGAAAATTGGGTTTCTCAGCAAACCTAGTTCCCTGAGAGTATTTTTTTTATGTTTCTCTGTTGGGCTGTATTTTTTATGGAATGGCAGGTAGGTTGGCAGTAGGACTTGTTATTTCCATTCCCTATAGTGCATAGCTTATGGAAGGGCTTGTTGTAATTACCGTAATCAGTTATAAAAGGTTTCTACCCCCAGCAGACAGAACCAGAGAGCCTATAAGGCACACCTTGTGCTTGTAGTGAACACTCTGATCTTTTGGATTCTGAATAATTTCTGTGTAGGTACAGTAACTATATATGTCTATTTGGGGCCTGGACGGGCAAGTTTTTGTTTCGTTATTTGAATTTAATACTCAAAGTGATGGTTTAACTTTGATTCCTCTGGCTGGATTGGACAAAAATCACACTGGACTTTTAAACCTGTGAACCTGCCTATAAAACATAGTGTATGACACTGTCAGGACTCCTAGGACTATATATATCTATAATACATAGTGTATGACACTGTCAGGACTCCTAGGACTATATATATCTATAATACATAGTGTATGACACTGTCAGGGCTCCTAGGACTATATATCTATAAAACATAGTGTATGACACTGTCAGGACTCCTAGGACTATATATATCTATAATACATAGTGTATGACACTGTCAGGACTCCTAGGACTATATATATCTATAATACATAGTGTATGACACTGTCAGGGCTCCTAGGACTATATATCTATAAAACATAGTGTATAACACTGTCAGGGCTCCTAGGACTATATATCTATAAAACATAGTGTATGACACTGTCAGGGCTCCTCGGATTATATCTATAATACATAGTGTATGACACTGTCAGGGCTCCTAGGACTATATATCTATAATACATAGTGTATAACACTGTCAGGGCTCCTAGGGCTATATATCTATAATACATAGTGTATGACACTGTCAGGGCTCCTAGGACTATATATCTATAATACATAGTGTATGACACTGTCAGGGCTCCTTGGACTCTATCCAATTTCAAGCTCCCTAAGGCAAACACAGCCAAAGATATCTCAAAGTGAAAATGACACCCAGGGAAGGTGAAATGAATTTTAAAAAAACATTCTCACATTCCTTTACCTGCTTTGGGCCTCTTCATAGCATCAGGACTCTCTCAGCCTCATCGGTGACATGGGCAGGCTGAGCATCATGATGTTGTGATGATCAGCATGCCCATGTGATCACTGGTGGCCCATCACAGACTCGGCTGTGACCCAGGACCGGGAGAGCTCTGGAGGCCCAAAAGAGGTGAGGGAAGGTGAGCATAAATGTTAATTAATTTTTTTCACCTCTCCTCGGCCTTCTCAGGTCTGAAGAAATCCCAGAGTATAATGCAATGTCCATTTCAGTTCTTCATTTGTTCAGTTTTGTGAAAAAAAAAAACTATGTATAGACATTTCATAGGAACCATTAAATTATAGAAAACAGAAGGACTAATAACAGTGGCAGAAGTAACATCTCCTGGAGTCTCAGTCCCTTTCAGTCTTAGGCCCATGACCCATTCCCTGCTAAAGGCATGGTGCCTGTGTTACAGGGCTCTAAAGTCATATACAGTATAAATTCCATACACTATGTACATCCTATGTACCTTATATAAACTTATACATAGTTGCCACAGTGTATATCGTGTGTATATAAATATACCAGAGCAGTTTATTACAGTTCTAACAAGGTAGCAATTATGCAGTGATAAATTTGAAGCAAATCAAATTAACATACATGATTATGGGAAAGCTGGGTAACAAGAGCTGTGCAGCTTTTCTAGAGACCACAATGGGTATACAGTATATGTACACGCATAACACATAGGGCAGCAATGTGTACACTATATGTATGTAAGAATATCCATGTAGCAGCTTGTCCTCGTAGTCTACCCAGTCTCCATCTGAGTTGTGTCTCATAAACTGTCCTTGTCCATAGGAGCTCTTTCTCATAGACAGTCCATCTCCATAGGAGATATGTCTCATAAACTGCCCTATGTGCCTATAGATTAGAATAACCTCCCGGACAGTTTTCATCTGTCGACGTACACACATAACATATAACAGAGCTGCCATGTCCATAGCGCAAACACTAACCTGGGTAGAAGTCTTTAGACTTGGACAGTTTGATGGTGGCCCCCGTCTCCCGCTGCAACTGGACGATGGTTTGGCCACCTTTTCCGATAATGGAGCCTGCAGCGTAACTTGGTATCAGCACCTTCAGGAAAAGTTCACTGTCATCTGCAAAAAAAACACAGCACAGCACTGCTAATTTACATTTTAGTGATGGAAATGACCATCAAACCCTTCCTGTGCGAATCTGCATGTGTAAGCTCTCAGGTATAGCATACCATAATCTCTGAGTGATGTTGTAGAGACAATGTCTAACCACTTATATGTGGTGTAGTATATAGAGGACCTGTCCTGTGTGGTGTAGTACATAGAGGACCTGTCCTCTCTCCTGTGTGGTGTAGTATATAGAGGATCTGTCCTCTCTCCTGTGTGGTGTAGTATATAGAGGACCTGTCCTTTGTGGTGTAGTATATAGAGGATCTGTCCTGTGTGGTGTAGTATACAGAGGATCTGTTCTCTCTCCTGTGTGGTGTAGTATATAGAGGATCTGTCCTCTCTCCTGTGTGGTGTAGTATATAGAGGATCTGTCCTGTGTGGTGTAGTATACAGAGGATCTGTTCTCTCTCCTGTGTGGTGTAGTATATAGAGGACCTGTCCTCTCTCCTGTGTGGTGTAGTATATAGAAGACCTGTCCTCTCTCCCGTGTGGCGTAGTATATAGAGGATCTGTCCTCTCTCCTGTGTGGCGTAGTATATAGAGGATCTGTCCTGTGTTGTGTAGTATATAGAGGATGAGCTCTCCTGTGTGGTGTAGTATATAGAAGACCTGTCCTCTCTCCTGTGTGGTGTAGTATATAGAAGACCTGTCCTCTCTCCTGTGTGGTGTAGTATATAGAGGACCTGTCCTCTCTCCTGTGTGGTGTAGTATATAGAGGACCTGTCCTGTGTGGTGTAGTATATAGAGGATTTGTCCTGTGTGGTGTAGTATATAGAGGATCTGTTCTCTCTCCTGTGTGGTGTAGTATACAGAGGACCTGTCCTCTCTCCTGTGTGGAGTAGTATATAGAGGACCTGAGCCGAGAAGAAGGGCCGTATAGCGCCCGAAACGCGTAGCCTTGTACCACACTAACCTGTACAGTTACATCTGTATCTTTTTTAACATGGAAGAATAAAGAGTTAATTTTTAACCTTGTGGATCCTTGATCTAAATTGGCACCTTGGATGCAGCTGGCGTTTCTTATTGTTGTCTACTAGTATATAGAGGACCTGTCCTCTTTCCTGTGTGGTGTAGTATATAGAGGATCTGTCCTCTCTCCTGTGTGGTGTAGTATATAGAGGACCTGTCCTGTGTGGTGTAGTATATAGAGGACCTGTCCTGTGTGGTGTAGTATATAGAGGACCTGTTAGCTCTCCTGTGTGCTGTAGTATATAGAGGATCTGTCCTGTGTGGTGTAGTATACAGAGGACCTGTCCTCTCTCCTGTGTGGTGTAGTATATAGAGGACCTGTCCTCTCTCCTGTGTGGTGTAGTATATAGAAGACCTGTCTTCTCTCCTGTGTGGTGTAGTATATAGAAGACCTGTCCTCTCTCCTGTGTGGTGTAGTATATAGAGGATCTGTTCTCTCTCCCGTGTGGCGTAGTATATAGAGGATCTGTTCTCTCTACTGTGTGGTGTAGTATATAGAGGATCTGTCCTCTCTCCTGTGTGGTGTAGTATATAGAGGATCTGTCCTGTGTGGTGTAGTATACAGAGGACCTGTCCTCTCTCCTGTGTGGTGTAGTATATAGAAGACCTGTCTTCTCTCCTGTGTGGTGTAGTATATAGAAGACCTGTCCTCTCTCCCGTGTGGCATAGTATATAGAGGATCTGTTGTCTCTACTGTGTGGTGTAGTATATAGAGGATCTGTTCTCTCTCCTGTGTGGTGTAGTATATAGAGGATCTGTCCTCTCTCCTGTGTGGTGTAGTATATAGAGGATCTGTCCTGTGTGGTGTAGTATACAGAGGACCTGTCCTCTCTCATGTGCGGTGTAGTATATAGAGGACCTGTCCTCTCACCTGTGTGGTGTAGTATATAGAGGATGTGTCCTGTGTGGTGTAGTATACAGAGGACCTGTCCTCTCTCCTGTGTGGTGTAGTATATAGAGGATCTGTTCTCTCTCCTGTGTGATGTAGTATATAGAGGACCTGTCCTCTCTCCTGTGTGGTGTAGTATATAGAGGACCTGTCCTGTGTGGTGTAGTATATAGAGGATCTGTCAGCTCTCTTGTATGGTGTAGTATATAGAGAATCTGCCGTCTCCCCTGTGTGGTGTAATACAGAGGATCTACCAGCTTTCCAGATTGGTATAGTATTGAGCAGTGGTTCTGAACCCACGGTATGTGTACCCAGACACTGCCACAGGTGCCATCCTTACTTTACAAGTGCAATGAGCTCTTCAGTCAATACTGATGGAGGCCGGTGTTGTAGGTACCAGCGCCCCTGGTAAGTTGTGTCCTGTACACCCACCACTGTCCTCCTCTCTGCTCCAGGAGCCAAGTGCTGACGTCACAGCAAGCCCCAAGGGGGAGAAATAGCATGAAGCAGAGTGATATGTAATGAATGCTGCTTACCACTTACTCCTTATTTATTGAACATGGGGGCAGGGTAGGGTGCCATTATTTTATATGTGGGGGCACTGCGGAGGGCCATTATGTTACATGTGGGGACACTGTGGGGCGCTATTATATGACATGTGGCGGCACTGACGAGGAGGCCATTATTTTAGCTGTGGGGGCACTGAGCGGACTTGTAGCACACAGGGCTAGGCATAAAACTGGTGTTAGGGCACACCCATAATAAGTAAGCATAGGGTTAGGGGTATAACTAGTGTTAAGGCGCACCCAATAATGAGTAAACACAGGGGGTATTTCTTTATAGACATGAAACAGATCCATGAGGGATCCTCTTGGACTAGTTCACACAGGGATAAGCCCCGCTTATTTTGGTCCTGATTCTGATGTGGGAAGCCGCATCAGAATTGGACCAAAATGCGCCTGCCATGACAGTTGCGGTTGTCCCCTCCGGAGTAGGCTCAAATGAACGGACCTAGCGCAGAGGGTGCTGCCGCGAGGCGGACGCCGGGGCTGAATCAGCCACGGAGTCCACCTGAAGAATGGACAACTCGTTTCTTTTTTCCGTGAGCCGGAACATACCACTCACGGAAAAAAGAACTCTAGCGGTCTATATAGACCTCCATTGTGAAAGGGCAGATTCTGAGGTGGATTCGGCATCAGGATCCGCCCCGTGTGAACGAGCCCAAAATGTCTATCATGGAGAATTCTCTCCCTCGCTCTACAATTCCTGAGGGCTGAAGGAGCTCTCTCTGAAAGGTCATGGCTAGAGGTGACCAGAGAAGATCAGAGATGACTGCAGGTGTCCACACTCTAGACATGACTACAGCTGACTAGAGATAATTGGAAATGTACTGCGGGGGTGATAATGGAGATGACCAGGGATTCACTGCACAGATAACTAGTGAGTTGGATTTTCCTGAAGGGAGGCTCCACAGGTCCCCCCTCCCATGTAGCTGCACCACCCATCCTGAAGAAGGTCATCATTCAGGAGAGCAGTTGCGGGCCAGGGTCAGCAAGGGTGGGGGGATTTGTAAGTTAGATTACCGCTAGTGCTCACCATTGCCTAAAGGTGAATCCTCATTCACTAGCAAATTTGACAGTCTCAATCATAAAGGTGGTGAGAGTGTTTGCTCTGCACTGACTCTCGTCAAAACACGATTTAAGGGGCGAGTCCCTCAAATCATGGAATGAGGAGGTGGGATAAATCTGGACTCAGTTTGCAGATATGATTGTGGGCAGATTGTACCCTGGAGGTGTTGAGGTGTCATTATGACTCCTGAGTGCCCTATAATGTGGTGCAATCCATTCTCAGACGCCTCATAATTATGTCTGTTGATATCATCTAAATTGTTCTGTGGATGTATTCACACGCTGCAGTTGGACGCCGTTAAAGTTGTATAGAAAGTGGAATTTGTATGCTGTTTTCAGTCTAGTTTCTTCATTTTACAGATGAAACACATTTATTTCATACTTAAAGGGATTCTACCTTTAAAATGAAAATTTTTCTCACTTACACGTAGGAATAGCCTCAAGAAAGTCTATTCTTCTCCTACATTTAGATGTCTTCTATGTGCCGCCGTTCAGTAGAAATGCCAGTTTTTGTCTGTATTCAAATGAGTTCTCTACTAAAAGTAGTTGAGCACCCCTGCACCATTACATGTATACTACCTACATAAGTACACCCGCACTTGTCCTTTCACCTTTCCACAATCTTGTGCACTCACTCAGGTACAGAGATGTCACCTGTAGATCCCTCTGAATGTGACCTGTTGAAATGCAACCTACTGGATTCTTTCTTTATCTCATATCTATCAATAGGAGGTGGGGGGGCAGGACAATTTAGATCCTTAAAGGGATCCTATCATTGGATACTTTTTTCTTATTAACACGTAGGAATAGACTTTCTTAAGGCTATTCGTCTCCTACCGTTCGGTAGAAATGCCGGTTTTCGTCAGTATGCAAATGAGTTCTCTCGCAGCACTGGGGGCGGGCCCCAGCGCTCAAACAGCACCGGGGACGTCCCCAATGCTGCAAGAGAACTCTCCAGTGCCGCCTCCATCATCTCTCAGTCTCTCTGAGCGTCTTCTTTGAGCATTGAGAACGCCCCTAGTGCTGTTTTAGCGCTGGGGCCCGCCCCCAGTGCTGCGAGAGAACTCATTTGCATACCGACGAAAACCGGCATTTCTACCGAACGGCAGCTCGGAGAAGACATCTAAAGGTAGGAGACGAATAGACTTTCTTAAGGCTATTCCTACGTGTTAATAAGAAAAAAGTATCCAGTGTAAGGATCCCTTTAAGGATCTACATTGTCCTGCCCCCCCACCTCCTATTGATAGATATGAGATAAAGAAAAAATCCAGTAGGTTGCATTTCAACAGGTCACATTCAGAGGGATCTACAGGTGACAGTCATCTCTGTACCTGAGCGAGTGCACAAGATTGTGGAAAGGTGAAAGGACAAGTGCGAGTGTCCTTATGTAGGTAGTATACATGTAATGGTGCAGGGGTACTCAACTATTTTTAGTAAAGGTCCATTGGCTGGTCCATTTATACAGCTCTTATATTACATTGCATGTATCTGATATGTATATATACAGCATGTGTGTTCATATACTGTATTACATCATATGTATGTATATATACAGTATTATGTATATTTACTCCCATCTATGCATAGCTGCACGCCTAGAAGATTCTGCCATAGAAGTCAATAGGTTTGCTCCAGACTATTGTGTCTATGGCTGATGGTCCATCTCCAGGAAATAGTAAGTCACAGGTTTTTTAAAGCTTAGTGGCCAAAGTTGGAATTGCAGTAATAAATATTCCTCTTGATTTCCCATCGCCTTATTCAGCTTTGGTCTAGCCTTGACGAGATACCCATGCAGGGCTTTCTGCTGCTGATTAGGCCAAGATGAATGGCACCGAATCTGTGGCAAGGTCGAGCAGGACGCTTATTTTTTCAGTGTCCTGCTGTGATCTCTGCATCCCATTAAAAACAATGGGATACAGATTTGGGGCGGAATACGTCCCCAAATCTGAGGCAAATTTCTCCTTGTGAACATACCCTAAAATAATGTTGTTTTGCAGGAGGGAACTGAATTTGTGAGGCCCAGAAAAAAAGGTTCCTGAGGCCCGGTTCCCCCCTGAACGGAAACCTATACGGATAGAAAAGCAGTTACCTGTGAAAACACGCAGACTCCATAGACTATAATGGGGTCTGTGTGGTTTCAGCTTGGTTTCCACATGGTTTCCTGCAAGCAGCACTTTTCTCTCCGCATGCTTCATGCGGAAACCAAATGGAAACCACACTACAGTCTATGGGGTCCACGTATTTTCCCAAGTAACCGCTGCAAAACAGATGACAGATGAGTGGACGATAGCCAAGTAGTAGCATTGCTGGCCGCTGAGGATAGTACCAATGTGACGGAGTTAGTGGTGTAATAGTGCGCAGCGTCACATGTACAATATCCCCTCCGATCCCTGCAGAAGGCATAAGAACAGGACTCTGTCCGCAGGTTGAACATGAAAGCTTTCAGGTAGCCAACCAAGGGCCACACGGTGGCTCACTGGTTAGCGCTTCAGCCTTGCAGTGTTGGGTCCTGGTGTTCAAATCCTGCCAAGGGCAAAAAAACATCTGCAAGGAGTTTGTATGTTCTCCCCGTGTTTGCATGGATTTCCATCCCATATTTCAAAAAGACGAACTGATAGGGAAAAAAATGTACTTTGGGAGCTCTATGTGGGGCTCACAATCTACATTTAAAAGAAATAGGTAGCCACCTGTGTAGAGGATGTTCTCAGCAGATATATATATGTGTATGTTCACTGTTTTTGATAAGTCCGTATATAATACTGTATTATTATATTGTGCTGCTGTCACTTTAGATTCAGAACTTTGGTGCCCTGTACCAAAAACTAATGGTGCAACACCTTGGGGATAGCTCTGGATAGCAGAGTCCGGGACTGTTTGGTGGACATCCACTGTGTGAATGGGACTGTGACTGACTTCTCTGCGGACATTACGATTCCGACTCTGATGCTGAGAGGCGTCAATTACAACTGTTGGGACTTCACTGTGAAGCCATTCAACTACCTCAAGTAAAGTACTCAATGATACCAAACCCTGAAAGGGTCTGAGGGCCTTGCAAACCTTGGCAGCCATGATCTACACCACTGAGTTAGCTTGCATGGAAAGGGTGCTGCTGCCCTGCCTTATGACCTCACTGAAGAGGCCATTGATCTCCTCAACATTTCAAGGCTCAGGTGCATGAAAATGATAAATCGTATAGGGGAGAACATGTAAATGTCACCACCAACTGGGCATCTTGGATTGGGCCTTATATTTAACAGGATCATTTATAATGATGAATGATTATAATGATTTATGGTTTGTCCTCCACCTGAGGCCCCAAATTGCAGAAACAAAGCTTATTGTGTTGCATATTTTGTAGTGTTTTTTGAGCCAAAGCTAAGAATGGCTACGAAAGGAATCGGAAATATATAAGAAGCTCTTATACTTGTCCCTTCTGCTCAATCCACTCTTGGCTTTGACTCAAAAAAACGCAACAAAATCTGCAACAAAAAAAGCTGCGTTTCCACAATGTGGGGCCTCAGCCTAAAGCCTTGTCTAGATGATGCTCATAATGTAATAAATACACCGGGCCCCATTGTCCCTCAGACTCTATTAGCGGATGTAAAACGATCGGCAAAATTGCACAACTGGTGCAATGTAATGGCGACAAGATTCTCAGACCCGACCACTAAAATAAGGTTGAACTCTCCAAGCACAGCAGGCTCTCTGCTCCATCACGTCGGGGGATTCAGGCCCTATACTCGGTTGCCCTTGACTTATAGCCCCCCCCCCCCCCCCCATCTCCTAATCCTCTATGAGCCTCCATTGTAGGCTTGGATGGTTGGAGTTGCTGTCATAGGCTTTGGGCCTTGCGTTCCTCTCCCTGAACCTTCGGCATTGATGTGCAGCCTCTGCTCTGCCCTTTATGTGCAGGATGATATACGGTGTGTGATATTTGTGGAGATAACCTATGGATATACTGGTACATATCTCCTCATCGTCCTGAGCAAAGTGTCAGCATCTCACATCTCGTATGACCAATCGGTATCAGTCACTACTGGGCCCTGAAACCCCAGGGGGCCCAAAGACCTTTCTACAACACAAGAAGACATCCATATTAGAGACTCTACTTGATAAGTAGGGGCCCCCAGTTACATATTTTGCATTGGGACCCAATTGCATCGTGTCACACCTCGCCCACAAACATTGCTTTGTATTGAGATTGACAGACATGGCGTCATTTCTGAGGATCTTCAGAAATCAGTCCACGGTGGGAAGAGCGACATGAGGGACCCTCACATCTGCACGCACGATGTAAGGACAGTGAAGGTTGTGTGGGATTAGTGGAGGTGACCCTGAAGGTCCTCACTATGCAGACAATAAAAGGGTTAATGAACTGAGATGTCAGGGAGGAGCGCACGATCCTTCAGTGCTGACAGGCAGGAGGACACAAATCTTTATCATCTTCAACACCGTCAGACTTTCAATATATATATATGTACACAATGTCGTAAGGTCACGACCACTGCCCCCCATTCCTGAGCTGAGGTTCCCCTATGAACAACCCTCTCCTTCCCCCAGAAAATAAGGCCCCATCATTGCCATGTCCATATACACCATATAACTGGACTGACCTGCTGTGTTGGACCTCTTGGTACTGGAAGCCTCAGTTGGGGTCTCCAGGGGTCTCTTCCTTGAATCTGAAGCCTCAGTCTCCATTTGTGGGGTCTGCTGCTGCTGTGCAGGCGGATAGGGAGCGTTCTGGTGGAGAGACCCTCCAGCCATTGTGGTCCTGCGACTGAGGAATAGACTAGAAAGCTGGAGAGCAGAGCAAGGGGGTGGGGGTCTCACAGTTCCATTAAGGCAGAGGGTCTCCTGGTCTATGGCGATGGCGGAGCCCCCGTCTGTGTCCTTACAGCCTCTCTTATTGCTCTTTCTTCATTTCATATTATCCCTCCCCCACAGCTGAGGACAAAAAAAATCAGGGATGGAAAAGACAAAGGGAGGAAGGAAATGGGATGTGTGCGGGTTTATACTGAGAAGAGGATGAGAGGGGGAGGGGGCCGCAGGGAAGAGGGGTGGTAGATTTGGGGGTCTCAATCTGATCAGATCCTGGAATTAAGATGAGGGGATCAGTCCTGGACCAGGCACAGAATTAGCATCTCTATAGAAAGGAGCTGGGGGCAGAGGGCCAGGGGCTGACGTCAGGATGCTGAGCCTGGAATTGGTCAGGAGCAGCCCCCCTCCCCACACACCCCCGGCCCCTGATAGGCAGATACTCTCCAGGCTTTATTCTAAGGATGAGGATAAAACAGCAAGTGCATCCCAGCACAGAAAGTGAAGATGAGGCCACCGGCCCTGGGTGCAACCTGAGCCCAGCAATCCAGCGGCCAAAGTGTGGAGACAGCAGAGCAGGGAGAAGCAAAATCATGGGGTCACAATGTAGACGATGGATAAAGTTTGGGGGGGCTCAGTGTTGAAGGAGGTCCCAGTCTTGGGGTGTTACAGTGAGAATGGAGTCACAGTTTTAGGGTCATTGTGTATAAGGGGGTCACAGCACTGAAAGTCAGCGTAATCATAAGGTTCACAGTGTAAATGGGGTCACAGTGTAGAAGAAGGTCACTGTTTGGGGGGGTCAGTGTTGAAGGAGGTCAGTTATTTTTAAGGGGGTCACTTTCTGGAGGGGGTCAAGGTGTAGAATAGAGTCAGTTTAGGGGTTCGTGATGTCGAAGGAGGTCACAGTCTCTGTGTGTGTGTGGGGGGTGAAATCCATCAAATCATAAGGTTCATAGTGTAAAAGGGTCACAGTCTGATGGGGACCACAGTGTCTGCCACAGGATTTACACTGTAGAAGAGAGTCACAGTTTAGGAAATGTCACCGTCTAGGGGGGGTCACACAGCTGGGAGCCATCAAAATCATAGGCTTCACAGTGTAGAAGGTGGTCACAGTCCACAGGGGGGGGGGGGTTACAGTCAGTGAAGGAGTCACAATTTAAAGGAAGTCGCAATCTAAGCAAAAAGTTTGGGGAGACATCACAAAGGGGCCCCCAGGATCCAGAGCAGCAGGCTTTCAGCCTCATGACTTGAATCAGCTGTGCTCATACCGATACTGTTTAAACCTATGCCCGAGTAGGGATCTGAAAAGTCCCTGCTCTGCCAAAGACTGACAGTAACTCACATGACGTTGCTGTGCAGGTGGCATGATGGAGCCCCTGCATTACACCACCTATGCCAGTCCTACAGGGAGACACTGTTCAATTCATCCTGGGATCATGGTAAGTCCAGTAAAAGTTTTATTATTTTCTGGAATGGGGATGTATAACAGAGAAGAAGGCTGTTATAAGGTGTGTGGGGGGGGAGTATTATTTATAGTGGGGCAACTCTTATTTATAAGGGTAGTTATTATAAGAAAATAACTATTATATATAAGAGGGAGCTGCAGTATATAAATGTTCCACCTTATAACAGTCCCCTTATATATTATAGTTCCTCCCTTATAAATAACAGCACTTTTATAAATAATAGTTCCGCCTTATAAGGGGAGAACTATTACAAGGGGGCTATTATAAGGACAAAACTATTATAAATAAGTGATTAACTATTATTTATAAGGGGCTATTATAATGGGGAGATTACATAGATATATGTAGGATATAATGGAGAGACTGTAATATATAAGGGGGTGTGGGGAAGTTAGCTCAGTAGAAGCAGTGGTGCGGACCCAAACAGTCAAGACAGGGACACAAAATATGCAGCAAACTGGTTTATTCAGCAAAAAAACAAAACAGGAAAATAAATAAATAAATAAACCTTCAGGCACAAAATGAACAAAACAAAATACAGCCTTAACTTCAGGCAAAAACAAAATAAAAACCTGCTCGTTTGAGCAACTAACTAAACAGTACTGATAACTATACGTGTGGCTTACTTCCAGCCACACAAACAATAGAGTAGCAATATAGTCTCACCGGACTCAGGGTTACAGGACAGAATCATACACCTTCTTTCACCCTGTGGAACTGCCCTGCAATAAAGGATCTGCAGTAATGAGCCAAGATCCTACATACCTCCCAACTTTCAAAGAACAGAAAGAGGTACAAAATGTGTGGCGCGTCATGCGTGCCACAGTAAATTTAGCCCCACCCACTTTTACATTGACTTCGCCCATTCTCAGCCATTTTTCATCTACCCCCACACAGTATAATGCTCCTACAGTCACCCATACATTATATGTTCCCACATTATAATGTTCCCTTTCAACTGCCCCACAGTATTAAGTCCCTCTCCTGGTGCCCCCAGTTTAAAGTGGGGGAAACTAGAGGGGGACAAGAAACTGGGGCAGCTGGAGGGGGACATTAAACAGCGGGGTTAGTTAGAGGTGGAAAACTACGTAAACGCCCCTCCATCTGCCTCCAGTTTCATGTCCCCCTTAATCTGCCCCCAGTTTAATATTCCCCCTCCAGCTCTGCTAGCAGTTTAATGTCCTCCTCAATCTGCCCTCCCCCCACTTCATCTGCCCCTAGTTTTATGTGCCCCCTTCATCATGTTCCCCCTCAATTTTCCCACAAATTTTAACATAAAAAAACACTGATACTCACCTTTCCTTGTTCCCCTGCTGTTCTGTCTGCAGTCTCAGTCATGGAGCTGTAAGCGCGATGTGAGTGATGTCATCACATTGCTCCTACAGCTCCAGGGGCCAAAGGACTGCGAAGTCAACAGCTCCTGTTTCATTCACCAGTGTATTCAACTCATCTGCATCCTCCGGGGCTGATATATCTGGACCTAATAAAGGGGAAATTATCATATATATGAGGCAGCTATTATAAGGGGGGAAGCTTTTTATGTATAAGAAGGAAACTTTATAAGGGGGGGGGGGGTGAAATTGTTAAAGGAGCCATTTCTATTCTTTACCTGTACTGAGGCCTGAGCCTTCTCCTGTTGATTGGGCTGGCTTAAATTTCATTGACACATTATATAGCCTATACCGCCTACAGTTTAGCTATGGCACCGAAATCTGCACATAGATTGGCTCACTGAAATATACAGTAAATCCTCTATTAAAGCAGAGCCAAGCACTCAGCTGGTTAAAACTAGGTCCATACAAAATAATATTTCATGGTAAACAATAGAGAAGAGCATGACGGTACTGAAACCACAGGCTTTAGATTTTGGAAGGGTCGCAGGAAGGTGTAGGTCTGGAGTATAATGAAGCAGATTAGAGGAAATATTAACTGGTGTTACAATGTAATGTACTCATCGAGGATCTGACAGCACAAGTGGGAACAGCTTGTAAGGATATAATAATACTTCAGGATACTTTGTGAATGGCAGAAGAGATTGGAGGAGTGGAAGATGTCTGACATGAAAAAACATATGCACAGCCTGGAGAAGGGAAATACTGAGTTCAGAAATAAGCTAACTGATATGGAGGACAGAGCTGGAAGGAAGAATCTTTGATAAGTTGGATTTCCAGAAGGAATTTATTCAGAATTGGTTATTGGTCAGAGAGAAACATTTGTCTACACTATTTCCTGCGGAACGAGTATCTCTAAATCCAAAAGATAAGGCTTTATCCTGTCGATAGGTTCGGACTAGGGTTGAGCGATCGTGTTCGTAAAAGATCGGATTCCGATCGGCGATCAAGAAAATTTCACGATCGCGATCGGAATTCCGAACACGATCTTTTTATGTGGGATCGAGATTGATGATCTTTTCCCACAATGCTTTGCTTAGCCTTCACACTGAGTATACGCTGTATACTCAGTGTGAAGGCTCCGCTGCAGTTCCATAGGAATGAATTCGAATGGGAGGCTAAACTAAACATCTCTAGCAGCTACTTACCTCTAGAGATGGCTGCTCCGGTGCCCTCTTTCTTCTTGTCTTCGCTGCCGCTCCGCGCTGCAGTCTTCTTGCCTCACTGCCTCGCCTCCCAGGTTAGTGTTTAAAGCGCTAGGTAGGCGGGGCTTGTGGCTTAGGAGAGTGTGGGCAGGTACAGGGTGGGGAGACATGACGTCTCCCCTCCCAGTACCCGCCCACACTCTCCTAACCCGCCCACACTCTCCTAACCTGGCAGGGAGGGGGCAGCAAAGGGAGAAGACTGCAGCGTGGAGCAGCAGCGAGGACAAGAAGAAGGAAGGCACCGGGCACCGGACCAGCCATCTCTGGAGGTAAGTGGACACCAGGGGGGGACTAAGTAGCCAGAGGATTTAAAAAAAATCCTCTGGCTACTTTAGTGATTCACTACACTGCGTGGATTCTAACAATTCTTAGATTCCATGCTGTATAGTGAATAGGATTGCTTTTAAAATCCGATCTCCGATTAATAAAAAAATCCCATTGACTTGCATTGGGATCGGAATTGGGATCGAGATCGGGTTCGAATGAAAAATGATCGGAAATCGGATTTTAAAATCGATCCTGAAAAGTCAAGATCGGCTCAACCTTAGTTCGGACATATGTTAGTGGGTCACAAGAGGCATGGGAGAGTTGATGCCCTTATTGTAGAGTCCCACAATATATATTAGTGGGTCCGGAGGGGTTGGGGAGTGGGTGATGCCCTTGTAGTGACACGTGTTATATTGATTATTGGTGGCAGAGCTATGGAGGGAACAAAGATTTTTTCCTGCCTTAAGTTATGGCCCCATGTAGCAAGCTGCAGCCAAAAAAAGTCTATAGAGAATACCGCAACGTAAATGCATCATGTTTTTTCCACAGCATTTTTCACAGAAAGTCCATAGAGTTTTCATCTGTGCACTTTCTTCACCTATTATACCTACATGGAGAATGCCGACGTTTCTATAGGTATAATTGACTTATCGATTTACAAAAACAAGAGCAATTTTGAATCTGCATTTCCGCTGTGGATTTTTTTCCAGCAATGTGTGGATCGGATTAGCCAGAATCCCATCCGCTTTGCAGGTAATGTAAAACATGGTGTTTTTTTCATTTTCACAACATGGGGCCCCTGTCTTAGTCACTTGCATAAATCTATGTCAGGGATTGATCCATCTCTGGTTAGTGACGTTGGCTCGGACAATGTGTTATGAACTGAATGTGGTTTCTGATCACTCTTGAAGTCGCTTGTAGGGATATGTAGGACACTAAAGTTTCTACAAATAGAATTTTCAAATTTAATCCTCACTGGTTCCAAGTTTTGGATGGAGTGGAGTGAATGGAGAAAAAAAATATGTAGCTTTTTAAGTTGTTGTTTGGGACACTCTTATGGCTTTTTTGAGAAGTTTACCACTAGCCTAGCTGCAAGAATATGGCTAAGGAAAATGCCCCCAAGTGGACCTAAACCACAGATACCCAAGCAGAGGTGTGAACATAGAGTTAGGTGATTTTTTTTTTATCTAGACATGTTAGGAGTCTGTGTCTTAGAGGAAATGAAGGCTCTATCAGAGGCGCCTCTTTCTCAGAGAGAACTGAAAGCAGCAATGTCTTCCAATTTCTGTGAATACACCGCCAAGGACTGATGAGTTCCTTTTGAGATTTACAGAAGGTATGGAGTTAGTTGCTCCCCATCCTATTGGAAGTTTTTGACAAGGCTATGAGGGAAGGTCTCAAAATCTCTGCTTTCTAGTGGACTAGTAAGCATATAACCTGTGCAATCACGTAGTATGATACTCCTGTTGCCTCTGCTCTCAGAAGTACTAGTAAGCATATAACCTGTGTGATTGTGTAGTATGTTACTCCTGTTGCCTCTACTCTCAGATGTCCTAGTAAGCCTATAACCTGTCGGATCATGTTGTATGTTACTCCTGTTTCCTCTGCTCTCAGATATACTAGTAAACCTATAACCTGTGGGAACGTGTAGTATGTTACTTCTGTTGCCTCTGCCTCTCAGATATACTAGTAAGCATATAACTTGCGGGATCTTTTAGTATGTTACTCCTGTTTCTTCTGCTCTCAGATGTACTAGTAAACCTATAACCTGTGGGATCATGCTGTGTGTTACTTCTGATGCCTATGCTCTCAGATGTACTAGTAAGCATATAACTTGCGGGATCATGTAGTGTGTTACTTCTATTTCCTCTGCTCTCAGAAGTACTAGTAAACCTATAACCTGTGGGATCATGCTGTGTGTTACTTCTGATGCCTATGCTCTCAGATGTACTAGTAAGCATATAACTTATGAGATCATTCAATATGTTACTCCTGATGCCTCTGCTTTCAGATGTACTAATAAGCATATAAGATGTGGGATAATACAGTATGTTACTCCTGTTGCCTCTGCTCTAGATGTTAATGAGCAGATGATGATTTCTGTGTCTTTTACTCCTAGTTATGCGCCGCAATCAGAGAGGACAATTCCCAGTGTGTAGAAGCTGGATCTTTTCCTATCATAGTTTACTAAATGTCTACCACAGGTAAGGCAGATTCTATTATTAGAATCCCTTTATCTACAAATACCACGTTGGGATAGCCTTTTGATAGACTATTCTTCTCCTACCTTTGTTATTCTCTTCCGTACCGCCGTTCCTGAAAAAATTCTTATTTCTTCCTTATGCAAATGATTTTCCAAAAGCACAGGGGGCGTTCCCCCAGCACTCAGACAGCACAGGGGGCGTCTCCGAAGACTCTCCAGCGATGCCTCTGTCTTTTTTTGCCGATGTCTCTCCACTGTGTCATTAGTCGAGTCATCAGCTGGAAGAGCCAACTGCGCACGTCTGTTCAGCAATTCTCCTGTGGCCTCTTACACGAGCATCCGTTTCGCCACAAGAAAATGGCCGAACTGACATGCCTCAACCCCTCTCTGTTACACTGTCTACTTGCTCAACTGAGAGGATACTGGTCGGCCACTGATGCTCTCCTTTGGACCCAAGCCTATCTTTGAAACCTTCAAGTCAACATTCTGTATGAATGTAACAGATCTCAAGATTCCTAAATACTCCGATTTTTCTCTCATCATGCATAGAGAACATACTTGGACTCTATAAGGAACAATGAGCTTCCTGCTCTCCATTTAATATCAAACCCAAATCCATACAAAAAAACTTTTGCTTCTTATCATGGCCGGGTCACTCTGTGCCCATAGATGAACTATTCATCAACTGGACAGGAAATTTTTTGTATCTTCAATTTTTTCAATTCAGAATTCTCATGAAGATGGTGGACAGGCATGTGGATGCCAAAGTTATAATGTTATTCTCTCTTACGGTCAGTCCTTATATTGAGGAAGAGATGTTGAGAACTTCCAGTTCAGTAGGATCTTCTCTTTAAGCAAGGGCTGCTTCCACGCATATCAACAATCTCCATCTTACATCTCTGAGTCCGAGCAAGAAAATGTGATGAAATCTGGCCTGTCCCTCTACAATATCGCATGGACTTTTCATCCGTTATTCGACTTTTACAGGAAGTTTCAATAAAAGTGTGTTGTAATCTCTTACAGCTTTCTTCCTAAATCGAGAAGACCATTGTCGAGGGACCTCACACATGCTGAAGAGCGCTTTACTGAACTGTCCTCAGGTTAACAAACCATACCAAGGATCTTCTCCATACAGTTTTATGGACAAGAGTCCCAGATTCATCTCTCACTCATGCTTTACATGAACGTCTTGGTTAGCGTTAGGTCAAGTCTCTTTGAACCAGTTCTGTAGAAAAGTGAGTAGACGTCACTTTCAGCGATTACAGAGTGAATATCCTTACGTGGCAGTACAGCGCTAATAAAAGCCTATCTAAGTCTGCCCAGATCATCACTACTTTACAGATCCCATAGGTGTGCTGCCAGAGGATCAACAGCACTGGTAAAATTTACTTACCAAAATTTTCATGTCGTGGCGTCTGGAGGCAGCACAACTTTCTCACTCATAAATATATATTTTCTTTTGTTACATATAAGTTTGGTGCGGATTCTCCAGTCTTTATAGGCGGTCTGCCCTTACTTGATTTATTACTCTTAATTACTGCTTATTAACCTGTCTCATCTAATTGTATCCAGGGAGATATTAACCCAGTGGTGTGCCTTCCTCTGGATTCCAGGAAATGAAAATCTCTGTAAGCAAATTTTACCAATATCATACAGTAAGTATCAGTGAATATCACATATATCAGTGCATATCAAACATATTAGTAGATTTCACTTATATCAACAATTATATCAGTGAACTGAATAACATATATATTAGTGTATATCATTATATCAGCGTATATTGGTATACTGTATATATCAGTATCTACCACTAATATCTGCGGATATCAAGTATGTCGGTGAATATTGTGTATCTATCACATCTAACATTGAATTTCATTATACTGTATATGATGTATATCAGTGAACGGAATACCATATATATTAGTGTATACCACAGATCGTGAGCCAAATATGTTGGCGCGACACGATATATAAGAAAGAGAAATAAATAAATAACAGTGCATATTATATATATATCAGTGTATGAAGAAAATTTTATTTTCTCTTATATATATAGTCTGTGCTGCCTACGGATAAAGAGGAAATATGTACCGTATGTATTGAGGTATGCCATATATGTCATGTATATTTCAGGTATCGTTTATGTAAGTGTAACTGTGTATACCAATGTACATCCCATGTATCACAGGGTGCTTCCCATTTGTTTCTGGGTACATCCCATACAGGGTACTTCCCGTGTATGACAGATCTGTATTACGTCATGAACTTTAAGTCAGTTCTGATGGGAGGTAAAAGGATAGGAGTACATCTACAGGGGCTAATGAGATTTGGAAGGGGGTTGCACAGACAAAGAACCATGCATCAATAGAGTGGAGGAGGCAGGGAAAGTCTGAGTGTGGGGAGGGGGAAGCCCCGCTGAGGGGCAAGATGCATCCTGAATGTTAAGTTCTAGTTTTCTTTGTATAAGATCCCATCTGTGCTCCCCCCATCTATTCACCTATTGTTCGGTCACATCTGCATTACTAGTGCCCACATGCCAGACGCATAGGTCCATTAGTGATAAATTTGTGTATGTACATGTCAGTAAAATATACGTATTCAAGCATATGCAGCACCCGATCATTTACATACTGTAAGCTACAGACTCTATATATAGGACATATGACTGTCTGCAGTACTACATGACCCCTTCCTCCCCCACCAAGAATACCCCTAACATCACTAGGGATATCCTAGACTCACATCACTGGGATACCCAGAGCATCACTAGGGATGTCTTTGACTCACATCACTGGCATACCCATAACATCACTAGGGATGTCCCTGAGTGACATCACTGGGATACCCATAACATCAGTAGGCATGTCCCTGAGTGACATCACTGGGATACCCATAACATCACTAGGGATGTCCATGACTCACATCCCCGGGATGCTCATAACATCACTAGGGATATCCTGACTCATATGATAGGGGATACCCATAATATTACTAGGGATATCCCCGCTCACATCCCCGGGATACCCATAAAATCACTAGGGATGTTCCTGACTCACATCACTGGGAAACCCATAATATCACTATGGATATCCCAGACTCGCATGATAAGGGGACACCCATAGGGATGTCCCTGACTCACATCACTGGGATACCCATAATATCACTAGGGACATCCCTAACTCACAGGAATACCCATAACATTACTAGGCATATCCCTGACTCACATCATAAAGGCTACCCATAACACCATCGGGGCTCCTAGGATGCTGCAGATTTGGGATAAGATACTTACACATGTTTTTTTTTTCTTTCATACACATTGTAGTTATGTTGGAAAAGTAATGGATTTTACAATAAAAACCTTGTTTCAGGGACTTGTAAGTGCAACAAGTTAGTTATTGTAGAGAGAAACTCTTGGAAATTTTGAAACATTTCCCACCTGGTCAATGATCGCCGTCCACAGCAGCACTGGGAATGTATTTGCCTTTGTCACAGTACCCTATCCTATCCTCGAGCGACTGCAATAAAAGAGCTTTTACACTTGTGTTCTGCTGTGTTCACCCTAAACATCTATTCATCCCAACGTCATTGCTTCCTTTTTTTCTGCGCTCTGGAGTCAAAAAAGCACGAAATCGTTTAATGCGACGGTGGCAGAAGCAGCATCATCGCCTAAAGTTTCACAACAATAACGCTGAACAATAATGCCTAATAAGCTCTCAAACTCCCAGTATGTAAAGTATGTGAAATTGTGAGAGCGATAACGTTTTTGGCCATGAGCATGCGCAGTAGTACTGTTGTGTTTGCGCGCAAACATAACCTTTAAAGTGAACACTCCACGACCATACAGGAGTTGTTCCACGCACAATTACGCACTTCGGGTCCCTGCAGGAAGCTTGTCAGTTGACAGCCTGTGAGGATACTCGTGTGTATTGATTGTACACTTGATAAAGGGGTAATCCCCGAAACGCTGTTCTAAGCGTCCTATGTGAAAATTCAATAAAGTGCGTGTTTATCCAACACCCACGGAGTTAGCGCAGTGTCTATCCCATCTTCTGGTCGTTTATTGTATCGTACCCTATCCTATGTCACTTCTACTTCCACTGCCAACAATCATAAATTCCACCTCTGTCTCTTCTACATCAAAATATTGCTGACTATTCTCATCCAACTGATGAAGATGAAGACACCAATGATCTTTCAGTGCCACATCAGTAGTAGGGATCAATGTCAGTGAAGATGAACACATGGTTAACAAAAAGAAAAGCTGTTGGTAAATTAAGTATCACAACAGCAGAGGAGGAGGAACACAAAAAATCCTGACTGAAAGTGACTGCATCACTGTCAGATGTAACTTCCTGCTGTGAGTGAGATGAGCCAAACAAGTAATCAAAAAATTCAACTTCATTCTCAGAGACTACTGGAGGCTCTACCAAGACCAGACGCAGTGTTGCTGTTGCCACCCACATTCTTAATGTTACTTGCAGTAGTGGATGGCATGACAGTAGCATGAATGTTTCCTATTCCTTTACCCTGAATTCTAGCGTACACATAGTATACTCCACTGAATGTGACAGTTAAAAATAAATTGATTTGGCACTCAGAGGATGACCTGGCCAACTGGACTGATGTAAGACAGTGGACAGTCACAGTACAGAGCAGTAGAGCTCTGTCCTCCCTTGTGAAATTAAATATGTGTAACTGTGCACCAGAGTCTTCTCTTATAATTCTGTAGTACCAAAGCACTGATGTTGGGTTTTTTTTATACAATCACAAAATAAATCATCTGTCTGTGACAAGCTGTTATGCTGACAGATCATCACTGTGACCTCTCCATCTACCACTCATTGGCTGAGAACTTGTAAGGTGAGGGTCACAGACCATGTGATCCTCTTCCACTATGCCACTGTGCTCTTTTACCTCATTTTATCATGTCGAAAGCCACTTTATAGTTTTGTCTATGAACAAATTGCAAAATTCAGGTAGAATCTGGTTCATTATCTTTTTGTGCATCTCTGCATTTATTCACTCCCCCTTCCCTTCCTGACCATACCTTTGCTCCTCTCATTTCCACCCTTAGTACCCTCTACAGCTCTGCTTATTTAATTTTCACCCTTTGTAGCCTCCTACACCCTTTGTAGCCTCACAATTCACCAAATTACGGCTCTGCTCCTATCTTTTCCACCCGTTTTAGCCCCTTTACTCACCCTAACAGCTCTGTTCCTCTCATTTTCACCCTCTGTAGCCTCTCTACTCACCCCCCCTACAGGTCTGCTTTTCTCGTGTCCCCATTTTGTATCATTTATGCTCACCCTCTACAGTTCTGATACTTTCATTTCAACCCTTTGTAGCCTTTTTTGTCACTCCTAGCTCTGTTTCTCTAATTTCTACCCTTTGAGCACATACGAGTATTTGCACCATGTGATGTATCCTATAACTATTAAAGGAACAAGCTCTTTACGCATCTTCTTCTGGCGTCGGGTAGAGCCGACTGCGCTTGCCTGCGGCCACAAGAAAAATTGCCGCCTACACAGTAAGTAAGCGGCCATTTTCTTGTGGCCTGTGGTCATGTGCAGTTGGCTTTGCACGAGGCCTAGAAGTTTGACCCCAGCGCCGGAAGAAGACGCGTGAAGAGGCTGTTCCTGAAGAAGATGGAGGCGGCGCTGGAGAGTTCTCTCGCAGCATTGGGGACGCCCCCAGTGCTGCGATAGAACTCATTTGCATACTAACGAAAACCGGGAATTCAACCAAACGGCGGCTCAGAGAAGACATCTAAAGGTAGGAGAAGAATAGGCTTTCTAAAGGCTATTCCTACCTGTTAGTCACAAAAAAATAGCTTTTTAATGATAGGATCCCTTTAAGCAACTGCATCTCTCAGGAGTGCAGGACAGTCTGGGCTTTCTATCCTCAATCCCTCAGTTGGAGAGAGCAGAGAAACATGAAAGTGAAACCAGGCAGCACTTAGCAGGGGCAGGACAAGCAATCAGAGGGGGTGGACAAAGTGTGTCTACCATCTCACAGCCACTGGTGGATATTACTATGGTAGCCATATAGAAGAAGTTCTTCACATCATAGAATGATATGTGAGCAGCGATCTTGAGTTTGCTTTGTTATTAGTAATGTTTCGACTCTAGGTTTGACATCTTGTTTCTTTTAATAGAAATATCCTTTAAGACGCTTTATAGGAGTCAGGTCACCTGTCATTATATTCACGGTGTGTGGAAACAAAGCCCTCAATAATCTGGCTAGGTTCAGTAGACTCCTTGCAGATGTGACCGTGATGTGACACACATATGGTTATTGTACCACACTCTGTTTTCTAAAGGTGCCAGTCAAGGGCGCTACCACCAGTCCATGTTCTAGAGAGATTATTGGCACACAGTCCAACATAGTGCTGCATCCAGCACTACTAGTCATCCAGGCGGGAGATGTATCCACACTAGAAATTGTCCCCAGAGGTTTCAGTCGAATGTCCTTTATGAATGGGTTATCAATGAGGAAGTGACGGGATCAGAGAAGAGGAGCCAAATCTCCATGTCAGGTGAGAGTCTTTTGTGTCTGTCCTTTCGTTTCAGTGGAGACAATGGTGGACAACCAGATCATAGAAGCCAGGGTGTAGGAGTCAACGAATTCTGACTTTTATCGGACAACATGTTTCAGCACCGGATTGTGCGTCATTGATCTATTGATCTTTCTAGAACTCTGGTGTCCGAGTTTTCCAGCTCTACCAGTAGGTGGCCCTGCCATGTCATACTTGCACATTCTTCCCACTTCTCCCCGCAGCAGCAGCAGCAGTTTCCTACATGACACTCTGTCACATAATAAAGTCTAACTGCATATTAATGAAGCTCCAGGGTTCTGCCGACTTCCTGCGCTGTGTGGCCTGTGCCCTAGTGATAAATATTTAACTTTTATGGTAAGTGCTATGCAGCCAGTTTATCACCCCCTGCAGCTGCTGCTCGTGACCAACGTGGAAGTCTTACGTCCTGCTTATGGGGGAGACACTGGCGAATGCGCAATCCAGGGTATTGGTGGAGCAGGACTGAGTGAAGCTCCTGCCTGTCATTCTGTTCTCAGTGGACAGGTCCAAAGTCCAGGCTGCACAGAACAGGGGCAGAGGGCGGATGTTGCAGTGCTAAAGGTAAGGACTGAGATCAGGAAGGTGTAGAGGTCATCTGCCATGTTACATAGAGTGCTGCGTTCAGCGTATGACTCTTCATGTATGGAGCTCTATGTGGAACTCCACCACATACCAGGCTGTCTATCTTCAGGATAGAACTGAGCCTAATATCAGATATTGGATCAGACACTTCAGAGATCCAGCACCAATAAAAAAAATTACACAGAAAACCGTCCATGACTGCGCAGGCGAGAAAAGCATCAACGCCATCCATGATTATGATCATTTATAATGGAATATAGAGAACTACGTGAGACTTGTAGGAAGGGGATGACAAGTCTATAAAATTCACCACACTATAGTTTCCCTATACTGCATCCTCTATACACATAAGTATATCATATAAGTAATGTAATGTATGAACACTGACTGCACAAGCAGAATAGTGAGCGCAGCTCTGGAGTATAATACAGGATGTAACTCAGAATCAGTACAGGATAAGTAATGTAATGTATGTACACAGTGACTACACCAGCAGAATAGTGAGTGCAGATCTGGAGTATAATACAGGATGTAACTCAGGATCAGTACAGGATAAGTAATGTATGTACACAGTGACTGTACCAGCAGAATAGTGAGTACAGCTCTGGAGTATAATACAGGATGTAACTCAAGATCAGTACAGGATAAGTAATGTAATGTATGTACACAGTGACTGCACCAGCAGAATAGTGAGAGCAGCTCTGGAGTATAATACAGGACGTAACTCAGGATCAGTACAGGATAAGTAATGTATGTACACAGTGACTCTACCAGCAGAATAGTGAGCGTAGCTCTGGAGTATAATACAGGATGTAACTCAGGATCAGTACATGATAAGTAATGTAATGTATGTACACAGTGACTGCACCAGCAGAATAGTGAGCGCAGCTCTGGGGTATAATACAGGATGTAACTCAGAATCAGTACAGGATAAGTAATGTATGTACACAGTGACTGTACCAGCAGAATAGTGAGCGCAGCTCTGGAGTATAAGATGGGATGCAACTCAGGCTCTATCTACCTCTCTGTGCTTCCCTTTGGTCACCACCTGTTTGTCGATAGGTGTATATTGGAGGCCACTCTGGCCCCTTCCCTGCCTTATATCTTGGTGCTAACCAACCTCTCCCTCCTGTTCACCTAATATACAATTTTGGTCTTTACCCTCTTCTTTTATCCCCCTCTTGGTGTATATGCTGATGTTTTGTATCACATATTGTTGCCCCCTTTGTGGGAGTTGGTTGCCAGTTTGTGCCATATCTTTCCCTTGTGTTAATTCCTAAATAAAGTCTTTTTAAGCTATAACTTGACTGATGTCGCATTCCGCTCACCATTCCCCTGCCGCTTGCATTGCTGGAACTTCCAACCCACAAGTAATGCCCGCTCAGCCAATCAATGACCACAGTGGTGACCCATCTCTGTCAGTCATTTGCTGAGCTGGCATTTCTGTTGTGTTCCAATGGGACCAGAAAGAAGAGACCGGTGGGGTCCAGTAAACATTGGAAGGGAATAATGAGGGATTGGACAGCATTGCTAAGCAGTTTTATTTTAGCTTTTAGCCTGTGTCAAATTTATTGCCCAACCACTTTTCCCCATCCAAAGAGGAACTTGTCAGTGGTGTCCATTAACATCCCTTCTTCGTAATTTGGCCATAGTCCCATTGACAACATTTACCCTCCTTTTCAAATATAAAGACAGTCTCCCTTGAGCCTGAGGCAAAGGAATTGGTCTATGCTGACTATCTACTGCTCTGCATAGTCGACCCTAAGACTGCAATTCCTGATATAATGCGCTCACTTGGGTGTGAATTTGGACAAACATCTGAATTTTTGTTACTTATGATAAAGCTGAAGCTTCCTGTGTTCTGGCTGGACCACCGCCTTTCCATTCAAATGGCATCCAACTTCTCTAACTTATCTGGGTGTTAAACTGCCCTCTGACCTGCATCAGCTATATATATACTGCCCCCAGCCCCAGTCTGAGTTATGTGCTCTCATTCCTGTCTCACTGGAAGTGTTTTTACCTCTCCTATGCAGAACACTGCCATTTCTAAGATGAAAAATGACTATTCATGTATTTTAGACTATTTGTCTAGAAGGGGATTTGGACAAAATAAGGTTCAGTGCACACAGAGTGGTAAGGCTGATAAGGTCAGAGTCGTGTTTATGACTAATTGACCAATAATCCCGGGTAACTGTCGTTGTCATAATTAATTAGGCTGAGTGCCAGGCGGTCAAGAAATCACACCACTCTATGTATTGGTATTCATCCTTCTCTCAGCAAAAATGTATGCTGACGCAATTTTTATTGAGACCACAGAGTTAAATAGTATCAGAGAAAGGAAGTGATATAACAACAACGTAAGTTTTCCTATTCATTCCTGATTGGTATGACGCATCTCAATCAAACAGAAAAAGTTTAAGCAGTTCCATATATAGCCAGCTAGTCCCGCTCCAAGCATCTGTTTTTCTTGCACCCATCTTGGATACCGGCGCCATCTTATCACATAACATTATACCGGTTTCAAGCATAAATAACTATATCTCGCATTCAGCTTTAAAGGATAACAATGTTTTTCATACATTACATGATTATAAACTTCACAAACTTCCGCCTCAAAATCAGCCTCCAAAAGGGTTGATGTTAGGATGTTTGTTAGTGTTTCTTGGCTGAGGGTTTGTATGACGGTTAGGGTTTTTTATGTTGTCATGACAGATGGGCAAACTTGTTCAGATAGAACTGGAAGTGTTATTATTATAATTGGTGAAGGTGAGTAAAATTAATATCACTTATTCTTGCCTTACCTCTCCTGGGTACCCTTATGGTGCCCAGAGGTCCTCAGTGTTATCTTCATGTCTCTTCTGGCCTCAGTCTGATGTCACAAGTCCAGAGGAGCGTAACATCAGCCAGAGGACAGAAGAGGCCTAAAGAGAATGTTGGTAGACCGCTGGAGACCCAGGAGAGGTGAGGCAAGGTGAGTATAAGTGTTTGTTATTTTCCCTCACCTTATTATCTGGAGACCCCAGATACTAGTATTTTGTGTGTGACAAAAATGAAAAATTTTGTATTTGGGTGAACCCAAAACTGTGGGTAATTTTGGGTCGAATCCAATTCTAAACAAATGAGTTAGCCCATCCCTTGTTGTCATGTCTGATGTCTAAAATTTCAGTGCAACATCCAAGAGCTCCACTTACTAATGAAAGGACTAAAACTCTATGCACTTAATGCAAATGTGGTATCTGAACGCAAGCCAAGGTCCCAGCCTCCAGATCATGCATCATAAGAGTTAATAGTTCACACCCTAACCATAGCGAATCCTACTAGACCTGTTATAGTACTGCCATCTGGTGCCACCACTGTATATAGCAGTGAGTTCATGGGGACAAGAACTAGACTTAGGAGCTTTACAGTATAGACCCAGTTGAAAAGTCGAATCTGGAGACAAGGGCTACAATACCCAACTCCCAATATATTACGGTATATACAGGGAACCTTCATGGTTCACCTGTAATGTATGGGGGGGACTCAAAATTCAGTATGTGTGAAACCACTTTTTAATAACAATATTTTCATATGGTTCAGGACTCCTAGTACTATATATCTATAAAACATAGTGTATGACACTGTCAGGGCTCCTAGGACGATATATCTATAAAACATAGTGTATGACACTGTCAGGACTCCTAGGACTATATATCTATAAAACATAGTGTATGACACTGTCAGGGCTCCTAGGACTATATATCTATAAAACATGGTGTATGACACTGTCAGGGCTCCTAGGACTCTTTCTTTAAAACATAGTGTATGACACTGTCAGGGCTCCTAGGACTCTTTCTATAACACATAGTGTATGACCCTAACAGAAGTGTTAATAGATAATTTTGTCAAATTATGTAACAAAATTAAAGGGGTATTCCCACCTCACATACTCATCAGTCTTTACTGCTGTAAAATCTTCTTTCTTCCTGGTTTCCTGCATCATTTGGTGAGCGGGGTTTCACATGCAACCTGCCGTTTAGCTCCGTCCCCAAATTCGCGTGTAGCTCCGCCACCCATATTGGACTATGAAGTACAGGCAGCAGCAACTCCATTCTGTGTTACATACAGAGACTGCCTGTCTCTGCCATAATGAACACAACTGAATTAGCTAGCCTGATAACTGGGAGAACAGAAGAAATGAAAGCAGCTCCTCTCCCCTATCTGTAGACACAGGAATAGCTAGATACACAGGCTCGCTCCCGTGCACTTAGCCCCTCCTCCCTCCCCCCTCAGAGCAGCAGATACATCACTTGACTCATGAGCAGCTAAGTCAGGGCTGTGGCCACAAAGAATTGAATAAAGTAAGATAGTGGACAAACAAAGCAGTTTTGCTGAAGCAATGTATTTAGGAAAAGTCTTACATCCACATAAACAAGCAGTATAGATAGGATCCTTGTGATGGGACAACCCCTTTAAGTGAATGAACAAAAGATAGATCTAAATCCCATCAATATTTGATATTGATGCACTTCATACAATACACTGACACTTCAGAAAATCCACCAACATTGCATACAACCTAATGAACACTGCAGACAACCCACTAGCACAGCAGATAATCCGTTGTCACCACTGATAATACCCACCAACACTGCAGATGAGAAATGACCCTGCAAAAACCCCAAGAAAACCGCAGATAATCCATCAAGAATACAGACAAACAGTGACACTGCAGATAAATTACCAGCACTGCAAATAATGCACAGACACTGCAGATAGTCCGCCATCATTGCAGATGAATCACTAACACTGCAGATAATCTACTGACACTATAGATAAATTACTGACACTGTAGATAATCCGCAAGCATTGCCTATAACCCACTGACATTGTAGATAAATCATTGACACTGCAGATATAACAATTACACTGTGGATAACCCATTGACACTGCACATAATCCTTTGACACTGCAGATAAAAACAATGACACTGTGAATAGCCCACCAACATTGCAGATAACCCAATGAAACTGCAAACAACCCAGGCACTTCAGATAACTCATTGGCATTACTGATAACCCACCATAATTGTAGATGACACAATGACCGTGCAACAAAACCAAGAAAACTGCAGATAACCCAACAATAATATAGACAGTGAGACACTGCAGAATAAACAATGACACTGTAGAAAATCCATTAACTCTAAAAAAAAAAAAAAAAAAAATTCCACCAATACTGCAGAAAATCCGCAAATAATCCAGATAAAACAGAGACACTGCAGATAATACTATCAAGAAGCGGAGGTGGCCATTGGTCTGTGGTAGCTGTGGTGGTAATGGTACTTGGGGCAGATACACAGTCCAATCACATTTATGTGACCACCTATCAAAATCCAGAATAACCCCCTTTGGCAGAGTGGACCGCTGCGAGACGTGCAGGAAGAGGGGGATGTTGTGATGATGTCACTGGGATGTTGAGCCATGCTGACTCCAGTGCCATGGCCAGCTGCGCTAGGTTACGCAGTTGAGCATCCATGGCACGAACAGCCTGATCAAGGTGGTCCCACAGATTCTCGATTGGGTTCAAATCCGGGGAATTTTCTGGCCAAGGGAGTACAGTAAACTCATCCTGGTCCTCCTCGAACCACACACGTACACTGCGAGCTTTATGTCAGGTCGCATTGTCCTGCTAGTAGATGCCATCATCCTGAGGAAAAACAATTCACATGTAGGGGTGAACATGGTCCACAAGGATAGATGCATACTTGTGTTAATCCATCGTTCCTTCCGCAATGATGAGCGCGCCCAGATGGCTGATGACATGTGCTTTCTGTGATTGGTTATTTAATGTTGACGTCAAAAGTAGGCGGTGGTCACATTAATAAGACTGGACTGTGTATAATGGTGTCAGTCATGGAGTGGGGGGGGGGTAAAAAAGAGAATGTGACATAGTCTGAAAAAGTGTTGGGGATGACACAATGTTTGCCATGACCAACCAAGACACTCCCACTGCAGAGAATGAAACAACTGGGACCACAGACATTCTTGGTCGCTTATATACTGACACGTGTATTGATAGCATCAAGCTAAGAGATGACTTCTGAAAGGGAGGTAAAATATTACAAGGATAAGGTCTGTAGCCAGTGTGCCAAACTCTATGTCTGACCAGGCTAACTGCCCCCTGCCAACACGCCACTGCTACTGCCAGCGCTACCTTTACAAACACTGCTACAGATTGTGGAACATAATGCTAAAGCAACCTGACACACATCAGGAAACAGACACGCACTGCCTGAACAATCAGGGTTGGGTTGTGCCTTTTCTCCAGCAAATACCCTGACCCCATAGACTTCTGGGTCACAAGATTACACCAGTGTCAGGAACTGGCTTATCTATCCTCCAGTGTATTGTCAGAGATGGCATTCCGTACGACCGTCACATTGGCGCACCAAAGTGTACATGAGTGTCCTCCACAAGAATATAAATGAATCAGGCATAGATCGTGAGGATTTCTACACACCGCCAGTGGATGCCAATGAATAAATCTGCTGTTACTGAAGTGCAGGCTCGATATTTACCACCAGCCCAATGACGTCATGTCTGCCTGTTAGTTATGCTCCATACTGCGCTGCTGCTGCACTACTACCACCCCTACACAGCTGCACCTCTCCTGCCTTATCCATCATGATGACATTGCAAACTGTTTAATCTACCAACGTCGCAGATAATCCATTGACAGTAATTACTGTGTAATCCACTGACACTGAAATTAATCCATTGACACTGCATACTGTGTAATTCAACAACACTGCAGATAATGCGCTGATACTACAACCTTTATAATCTACTAAAACAGTAGACAATCTACTGACACTAAATACTGTATAATCCATTGACGCTAAATACTGTATAATCCATTTACACTATCTACTGACACTGCACACTGTATATTCCACCGACACGACACTGCAGGTAATCCACTGACACTGCAGGTAATCCACTAGCACTGCAGATAATTCACTGACACTAAATACTGTATAATCCATTTACACTGTAGACAATCCATTGACAATACAGACTATATATTTCACCAACACTGCAAATAACCACTGTCATTGCACATAGTATAATCCACCAACACTGCAGATAATCCATTAACACTGCACATAGTATAATCCACCAACACTGCAGATGATCCAGTAACACTGCACATAGTATAATCCACCAACACTGCAGATAATCCAATGACACTAAATACTGTATAATTTACCAACACTGTAGATAATCCACTGACCCTGTATACTGTATAATCCATTTACACTGTAGACAATCCACAGACACTACATATTGTATAATTCACCAACATTGCAGATAATCCATTTACACTGCATATTGTATAATCCAGGAACACTGAGGATAAAACAATGACATGTCAGATAAGACCCGATTCACATCTGTATTCAGGTCTCCGTTCGGGGAGTCTGTTTAGGAACCCCCTGAACGTAAACCAATACGCATTAAAAAGTGGTTACCTAAAGGAAACCTGAGGACCCCATAGCTATAATTGGGGTCCGTGTGGTTTCCACTCAGTTTCCGCACAAAACATGCGGAGAAAAAAGTGCCGCTTACATTATAGTCTATGGGGTCCGCGTGTTTTCCGGGTAAACGCTTTTTAATGCATATAGCTTTCCATTCGGGGGGGTTCCCAATTGGACTCCCCGAACGTAAACCCGAATGCAGATGTGAACCAGGCCTAACCCAATGGCACTGCAGATAAACCACCAACACAGCAGAATATCCTTCAGCACTGTGGATGAAGGGACATACAGCTGATATTTTGTCTTTTGCTTTTGTTACTCGCACACATCATCTCGCTTTTGACATTTTCATTCGGAATGTGTTTGGTCGGGACATGGTGGCTGGTATCTGTGGTGCCACCGACTCCTCTCACTACGTGGCATCTCCCAGCACGTTGGATATGTATCACATGGCGGCTGCCCCTGCAGGGTACAGGGGAGGTCACAGCTTTTTGCTATAATGCAGTCCATGGTCATCCCATCAGAACCAGCAGGACACAGAGGTGACATGTCCACAGTGATCCAATATAGCCAATGAAAACAAAGCAGGGGCGACATGAACCCGGGGCCCACACTTAAGATAAGAGGTGCAATAAATTCTGGGCACAGATGGTAAACAATCATTTTCTGTGTTTTCCTTTCTAAATGTGTTTTTCGTGCCTCCGCATTCCTCTCACTTCCTCAGCGATGTATTTAAAGATGGCGGCCACCAGGTCAAGAGACCTTGGCATTTCCTTGAGACTGGCCAAGGTTTCCTGTAGATTGGGAGGGGAAAGAGGTGACAGGAATGGGATGGGATGGGAAGGGAGATTTCCTGTCTCCATTTATATCCCGCACACTTGAAGACACGCAGGAACGGCAGAGAGATGCAGTAGGATCAGGTCAGGACGTCGGCAGGCTGGTGTCAGCTGGGTGAGTGTCGCCATGTAGGTTGTACACACAGGTCTACGGGATTTGTACATTGTATATCTGTAATGGAGGTCGACGCCTCGCTCCATCTCTCACACATGCGGCCTTATGTTCTCCAGACCTTTCTGTTGTCTGTGAGATGAGGAAACCCTAAAGCTTGTGGCCCTAAATGTCACTGAGTAATAGAAAGGAAGACAATAATAGCTCGAGCCATAAGAGACATGCAGCACATAGCTGGACGTACAGTATACTGCTGGACATAACACAGCAAGGTATAATACAGGGAGTAATGTAGGGTATAATACAGGGTATGCTATACAGGATAGTAGAGGGGATAATGCTGGGTATAATATAGAGGATAGTAAAGGGGATAATGTAGGGTATAATACACGTTATAGGGACAGTATATGGGATAATGCTGGGTATAATATAGGTGATAGTAAGGGGAATAATGTAGGGTATAATACAGGGTATGCTATACAGGATAGTAGAGGGGATAATGCTGGGTATAATACAGGGGGTAATGTAGGGTATAATACAGGGTATGCTATACGGGATAGTAGAGGGGATAATGCTGGGTATAATATACAGGATAGTAAAGGGGATAATGTAGGGTATAATACAGGTTAAGCTATACGGGATAGTAGAGGGGATAATGCTGGATATAATATAGGGGATAGTATATGGGATAATGCTGGGTATAATATAGGGGATAGTAATGGGGATAATGTAAGGTATAATGCTGGGTATAATACAGAGTGCACTATAAGGCAGTAGTTCTTATCCTGTGCTATGTGTACCCCAATGGGGTACTCCATGGAGTCTCAGGGGCTATGAGCCATACCTGGGAACCAGTGCTCTGAAAGCCTCAGTTTTATTGATTGCTCAGGTTATGAGGGTCCTGGGGTCTGGTGCCACCCAAACCCCCACCATCTCCAAATACTAAGGCCCAGCAGCTTCCAAGCAGAGGCCGACATCAGAAGAATTTGGGTAAGGACTACAGCAGTGGTTTGCCTGTGCTGAATAGACAAGTAGCCCCTGATCTGATGAGTGAAAAGCTAAAAGACCATTAGACATTTTACTGTGTATTTGGCACAGGTGACCCTGCAAAAGGAAAAGGATTTGCTTGGCACACTGTCCACGCCAGGTATTGTTTGCCACTGGACCAGGATCTGTCATATGATGGACAACATAGTGTCCTTTGGGGTACTCGTTTGGAACTTTTTTCATAAGAGGGAACTTGGCTTGAAAAGGTTGAAAAACACTGCTATAGGGAATAATATATGGTATAATACAGGGGATATTATAGGGTATAATAGATAGGATGATGTTGAGAATAATGAAGGGTATACATTAAGAGATAGTAAAGGTGATAATGTAGGGTGTAATGCAGGAATATTCTGGACATCTCCAGTATATAATTATATATGTACAGCTGGAATAAGTTATATATCTTGTATATAGTGATATGAACCATGCTGGTATAACCTGGGTATATACTGTATATAATTATAAATATACAGCTGGTATAAGTTATACATCTTGTATATAGTGATATGGGCTATGCCAGTATAACCTGGGTATATACTGTATATAATATATATGTACAGCTGGTATAAGTTATACATCTTGTATATAGTGAGATGGACCATGCTGGTATAACCTGGGTATATAGTGTATATAATATATATGTACAGCTGGTACAAGTTATACATCTTGTATATAGTGATATGGACCATGCTGGTATAACCTGGGTATATACTGTATATAAGTCTATATGTACAGCTGGTATAAGTTATACATCTTGTATATAGTGATATGGACCATGCTGGTATAACCTGGGTATATAGTGTATATAATATATATGTACAGCTGGTACAAGTTATACATCTTGTATATAGTGATATGGACCATGCTGGTATAACCTGGGTATCTCCTGTATATAATTATATATGTACAGCTGGTATAACCTGGGTATATACGGTATATAATTATATATGTACAGCTGGTATATATTATACATCTCCTTGTATATAGTTATATGGACCATGCTGGTATAACCTGGGTATCTCCTGTATATAATTATATATGTACAGCTGGTATAACCTGGGTATATACGGTATATAATTATATATGTACAGCTGGTATATATTATACATCTCCTTGTATATAGTTATATGGACCATGCTGGTATAACCTGCTTATATGAACCTGTAGTGTAAATGATGGCTTGTTGGTGATGATATTAGGTGTCCGTGGGGGTCAGACTTTACCATGATAGCTGGCCATTTCAGAGATATATAGGGGGTCCCACTCCGAGACATTTCTGACCCTGAGGTATACACAGCAGATAAACCTGAAATAAGATTTACTCATCAAGGAGCCACTAATATGGCAGTGACTGTCTAACTGGAGGTAACGGGCTTAATGGTTGTAAAGTTAGCAGGGGGGCCACTACATTCTGGTTACTGAACAGTCTCTTAATGAAGTCACATTTTATAGCAGGGAGCATAGCCTTCCTGAAAGTCTTTGTAACATTTTTAGTTTGGTTAGATGCCCCCATAGTTGCATTTGGACATTTATTATGAATACAGTTCCATTATGTTATGTCCCAGCAGTACCTATATGAAGCCAACACCTTATATATTGCCTGGGTTATTATGGAAAACAGGTGTAAAACAAAAAATGGCTGGGACCCTGATCGAATATTGTGTGTATGTCAGTGAGGCTAAGGATGAAGAACCTGCAAGCTACTATTGGCTAATATGGCTCATGTGATGATATATGGAGGCAGATCATTGATATGGAAGCCACGGCTACCATATTAGTATTTGTAAGGGGCCACCAGATATGTCAACTCACCTGGATGTCACGGGAGTGTCACAGTTCTCAAGCCACAACACCCAGCCATAGCCGCCAGGTCCCTGCTGTATTATATAACAGGGATCCAATGGCCGTGTTGGCGATCAGAGCTTGCATTAACCCTTCTGATGCCTAACTCAAAGCTGACCCAGGCACTGGTGCTCGACAACTTTGGGGTGACTCTAGGCAGCCTGTAGTAGAAGTATAGTATTTTACAATCCATATAACCCCCTGGGGTTCAAGCCTAAGAGGGGGGGAAAAAAGAATAAAAAAAAAAAAAAAAAAAAGGAAAAAAAAAATAAAAAAATCACCCCCCTTTCCTAAATCAGGTATGAAAATAAATTAATTAATTAAACACACATTCAGTATCCCTGTGTCCAAAAACACTAAGTCTATGTCTTTTTTGCCTCTGATAAAAATTTGAAAAAAAAGCGAGGGGTACAATATTATGATTATTATTTACTATTATTATTTTTTATTATTATTATTATTATTTATTTATTTATTTTATTATTATTATTATTATTATTATTATTATTATTTGGCGTCTTAGTCCATTTAGCTGTGCTGTTTTATTAAGGCCATTCGTCCTCATCACCCTTTGAAGAGGTTCACATCTCTGGGGCGCCCAGTTCTGGCTATTGCTATGACACTCCATTATAGCTATATGTACCCCTGCTTTTGAGCAATGTTTAAAAATTTCTGTAGAAATGTCATCCTCCTGGAAATTATTTAGCACTACAAAATAAACATATTTGATCCAGAGCTCCACATGAGTTTTGCAGCAGCATTTCCATTATGGATGTGGTTTCGACCTTATACTATGTAGCATTGGTCTAGCCTGGGGCTCTAACATCTGTATTGTAAATATTATAGCACATGGCATTCGATTAGCTCACAGCTCTAACGTCTGTACTAGATTCAGTCAATTCAGGGTCCAGGTGTATGACACTGTCAGGGCTTCTAGGACTACAGTATATCTCTATAAAACATAGCGTATGACACTGTCAGGGCTCCTAGGACTATATATCTATAATACATAGTGTATGACACTGTCAGGGCTCCTAGGACGATATATCTATTAAACATAGTATATGACACTGTCAGGACTACTAGGACTATATATCTATAAAACATAGTGTATGACACTGTCAGGATTGCTAGGACTATATATCTATAAAACATAGTGTATGACACTGTCTGGGCTCCTAAGACTATATATCTATAAAACATAGCGTATGACACTGTCAGGGATCCTAGGAATATATATCTATAATGCATAGTGTATGACACTGTCAGGACTCCTAGGACTATATATCTATAAAACATAGTGTATGACACTGTCAGGACTCCTAGGACTATATACCTATAATGCATAGTGTATGACACTGTCAGCACTCCTAGGACTATATATCTATAAAACATAGTGTATGACACTGGCAGGACTCCTAGGACTATATATCTATAAAACATAGTGTATGACACTGGCAGGACTCCTAGGACTATATATCTATAAAACATAGTGTATGACACGGACAGGGCTCCTAGGACTATATATCTATAAAACATAGCGTATGACACTGTCAGGGATCCTAGGACTATATATCTATAAAACATAGCGTATGACACTGTCAGGGCTCCTAGGACTATATATATATAAAACATAGTGAATGACACTGTCAGTGCTGCTAGGACTATATATATAAAACATAGTGTATGACACTGTCAGTGCTGCTAGGACTATATTTCTCTATAATACATAGTGTATGACACTGTCTGGGCTCCTAGGACTATATCTCTGTAAAACATAGTGTATGACACTGTCAGGGCTCCTAGGACTATATATCTATAAAACATAGCGTATGACACTGTCAGGGATCCTAGGACTATATATCTATAAAACATAGCGTATGACACTGTCAGGGCTCCTAGGACTATATATATATAAAACATAGTGAATGACACTGTCAGTGCTGCTAGGACTATATATATAAAACATAGTGTATGACACTGTCAGTGCTGCTAGGACTATATTTCTCTATAATACATAGTGTATGACACTGTCTGGGCTCCTAGGACTATATCTCTGTAAAACATAGTGTATGACACTGTCAGGGCTCCTAGGACTATATACATGTATCTATAAAACATAGTGTATGACACTGTCAGGGCTCCTAGGACTATATCTATAAAACATAGTATATGACACTGTCAGGGCTTCTAGGACTATATCTATAAAACATAGTGTATGACACTGTCAGGGCTCCTAGGACTAAATATCTATAAAACATAGTGTATGACACTGTCAGGACTCCTAGGACTATATATCTATAAAACATAGTGTATGACACTGTCAGGACTCCTAGGACTATATATCTATAATGCATAGTGTATGACACTGTCAGGACTCCTAGGACTATATATCTATAAAACATAGTGTATGACACTGTCAGGACTGCAAGGACTATATATTTATAAAACATAGTGTATGACACTGCCAGGACTCCTAGGACTATATATCTATAATACATAGTGTATGACACTATCAGGACTCCTAGGACTATATATCTATAAAACATAGTGTATGACACTGTCAGGACTCCTAGGACTATATCTATAATACATAGTGTATGACACTGTCAGGACTCCTAGGACTATATATCAATAATACATAGTGTATGACACTGTCAGGACTGCTAGGACTATATATCTATAATACATAGTGTATGACACTGTCAGGACTACTAGGATTATATATCTATAAAACATAGTGTATGACACTGTCTGGGCTCCTAAGACTATATATCTATAAAACATAGCTTATGACACTGTCAGGGATCCTAGGACTATATATCTATAATGCATAGTGTATGACACTGTCAGGACTCCTAGGACTATATATCTATAATACATAGTGTATAACACTGTCAGGACTCCTAGGACTATATATCTATAAAACATAGTGTATGACACTGGCAGGACTCCTAGGACTATATATCTATAATACATAGTGTATAACACTGTCAGGACTCCTAGGACTATATATATCTATAAAACATAGTGTATGACACTGTCAGGACTCCTAGGACTATATATCTATAATAAACAGTGTATGACACTGTCAGGACTCCTAGGACTATATATCTATAATACATAGTGTATGACACTGTCAGGGCTCCTAGGACTATATATCTATAATGCATAGTGTATGACACTGTCAGGACTCCTAGGACTATATATCTATAAAACATAGTGTATGACACTGTCAGGACTCCTAGGACTTTATATCTATAATGCATAGTGTATGACACTGTCAGGACTGCTAGGACTATATATCTATAAAACATAGTGTGTAACACTGTCAGTGCTGCTAGGACTATATCTCTATAAAACATAGTGTATGACACTGTCAGGGCTCCTAGGACTATATCTATAAAACATAGTATTTGACACTGTCAGGGCTTCTAGGACTATATCTATAAAACATAGTGTATGACACTGTCAGGGCTCCTAGGACTACATATCTATAAAACATAGTGTATGACACTGTCAGGGCTCCTAGGACTATATCTATAAAACATAGTGTTTGACACTGTCTGGGCTCCTAAGACTATATATCTATAAAACATAGCGTATGACACTGTCAGGGATCCTAGGACTATATATCTATAATGCATAGTGTATGACACTGTCAGGACTCCTAGGACTATATATCTATAATACATA